>NW_019398121.1:13278-14892 GCF_000591075.1 Eurytemora carolleeae
GTAGAGTGTAGAGTTTCATTATAATCATTTAAAAATGAGGAAAAAGAAAGGTTTGCAGATATATTAGCAACAGAAAAACTCAGATTATTTGTAAAATAGAGGGCCTTTTTCATAAACAAATTCAAGGAATATTTTTTTTTTAAACTTGATCTTCTACAAAGTGTAAAAATCTGTGAATTCTGCCAACTTCATAAACCTGCAGTTTTTGTTTGTATTCCTTATAATTATCCTACTGCCGTGGATGCCCCCCCCCCCCTCCCCCTTTAATCTGATTATAATTGGATAGTTTTTAGTCGAAGCCAGTCCTTAAACTGCCCACCCTTGGAATTTGTTCATTATTTTCATTATTTTCAACATCTTTAAAACATCATTTGTCAACATCAGTAAAAGAGCTCTGATACCACACTATTAAACAGGTTGTACAAATAGTATTGCGGTAATCCCTTTTACAACAATGTGTTCCAAAATTTGCTTTTACAGGGATGAAAAAGGTGTCTCATTCTGTCCTTTTCTGCAGGATTCTTACCATTTTTCTATTCTATTACAGGGTGTTAAAAAAAACATATTTTTTTATAATTTATGGAATTTAAAAAAAAGTCATTTTATTAAAAACTGATAAATTGTTCAGCTTAATTCAAGTTCCAAGGATATTTGCCAAGAAATAATTTCAAATCAAATGGTAATTAAAAAAAAATCTAAACAAGCAACTAATTTAATATTCGAATTATTCAATAGAAAAAAGTATTTGCTTGTGCCACTTTTACCAGCGTTTTTTTGCTATATAAAAAACATCCTGATCAGATTCTTAGGGTCACAGTTCAGTGCTTACAGCTAAGACATGTTAGGGAAATTTTTCATATGCCCAAAAACACAGACTACACAACTGCTCATACACTTTACCTGGATAGGCTAAGCAGGCCTATAGTTTCACGGAACGCCATGCTACGGTTCCATATAATGTTTTCTGACTGACATCTAACCGCCACTTGTTGCATTCAGGGGTTAAGTTTTACAACTTTTTTAGAAATATTCCAATTTTAAACATAACATTTATGAATATTGTACATTTTTAAAGATTTCGCATTTCCTATTTAAAGGATCCTTTAATATCCCTGAATACAGATGTCTCCTGATTGGTCGTGTACAGTACTTGTACACAATAGAACAAGCTGTAGAAAATATCGCATATTATTGGTGTTAATCGATCTCTGTAACTCTCTTATCTCTGCCCATAAAGCATGTCACTCTCCACTAAAATCCACTATTTCTACGTTTAGTGTACTGCAGTACGCGACAAAAGCATCGTTGAGGGTAGCAAATATGACACATAGTTTTAATAGAATATACAGAAAAAAAAACATAATAAAAATGGCGCAAGTAAAAATGCCATATAGCTCAAGAGAAATCAACGCCCCCAATTATACAAATGACCTTCAACACAAATGCGTAAAGAAAAGAATTTATTTTGAATTTAATTTTAAAAATACATTATTTACCAATAAAAATATTTTTGAAATGAAAACATTAAAATAGCAGGATAAAAATTCATAGAACCATAGGGGGTTCAGCGGGGTAGGGGTTAGGATGGAGGGGGATTATTATATTGAAAGGGGA
>NW_019398121.1:15570-22760 GCF_000591075.1 Eurytemora carolleeae
TTGAAAAAGTAGCATGTATCATTCTCTTAGTTACCCTTTGCATCTAAATTTGAGCAGCAATGAGGGATATATCCTCATTTTTCTATTTGAAAACAAAGTTGTTGTCAACTTGTAATTTTTGTCTCTCTTCATTAATCCTCAAGTCAATGTTGTCTCTCAAAGAAAACCCGCATTGAAAAATTATCATCACTGGTTAGATAAAAAAAACGATATCTTCCTTCTATGTTGCCATGTTACTTTTGCGATAATGATAAAAAAAAATTGTGAGAAATCTTTGAAATATTGTTCATATTTCGAATAAAATGTTCATTATTTTTTAATACTTTTGGTCGTTCGAAATTCCGAAGAAAAGTTCTTTGTTTTCCCAACACTGTCTGTAAAGAATACCTATAATTTGAGGAGAAAACGGCGCTGATAATCAGCTCATGAATATGTATCCCCCAAGATGTCAAGGTTTACCCCTCCTAGCTACACCCCCCCCTTCTCTCCTCTCCTCGCTAATTTCTGATAGATTACATTCCTTGCATTCCCTGCCTGCCCTACCTATTACACAGCATACAAAAATACACGGGATAAATAGGCGCTGCTTGGAAAAACCCATAATTTCAATGTCAAATTGGGGCTGTTTCAGTCCAGCCCTAGGGAGTCCAGGGTACTCTAGGGCTTTTTAGAACCTTAATAGGGAGTATAGCATCAAATATAACAAATAAGATAAACACCTACAGACTTTGGTTTAAGGGGCTCAGGGGCCACAGGGCAGATACAAAATGATGGGAGGGGGGCCCTGGGGGGACAAAGATTTTTTATGCAAAAAAAAATATTTATTATAGATACTATTATTAAACTAGGAGAACTTGTTTTGTTGATTGCATTGTGCTAAGTGGGGCAAAATATGTTGTTTTATCTGTAATTTGGTTTCATCGGTAATATGTTATTGTGGAATTCATGGGAGTAGTGAGTAGGGAGTAGGGAGTAGGGAGTAGGGAGTAGGGAGTAGGGAGTAGGGAGTAGGGAGTAGGGAGTAGGGAGTAGGGAGTAGGGAGTAGGGAGTAGGGAGTAGGGAGTAGGGAGTAGGGAGTAGGGAGTAGGGAGTAGGGAGTAGGGAGTAGGGAGTAGGGAGTAGGGAGTAGGGAGTAGGGAGTAGGGAGTAGGGAGTAGGGAGTAGGGAGTAGGGAGTAGGGAGTAGGGAGTAGGGAGTAGGGAGTAGGGAGTAGGGAGTAGGGAGTAGGGAGTAGGGAGTAGGGAGTAGGGAGTAGGGAGTAGGGAGTAGGGAGTAGGGAGTAGGGAGTAGGGAGTAGGGAGTAGGGAGTAGGGAGTAGGGAGTAGGGAGTAGGGAGTAGGGAGTAGGGAGTAGGGAGTAGGGAGTAGGGAGTAGGGAGTAGGGAGTAGGGAGTAGGGAGTAGGGAGTAGGGAGTAGGGAGTAGGGAGTAGGGAGTAGGGAGTAGGGAGTAGGGAGTAGGGAGTAGGGAGTAGGGAGTAGGGAGTAGGGAGTAGGGAGTAGGGAGTAGGGAGTAGGGAGTAGGGAGTAGGGAGTAGGGAGTAGGGAGTAGGGAGTAGGGAGTAGGGAGTAGGGAGTAGGGAGTAGGGAGTAGGGAGTAGGGAGTAGGGAGTAGGGAGTAGGGAGTAGGGAGTAGGGAGTAGGGAGTAGGGAGTAGGGAGTAGGGAGTAGGGAGTAGGGAGTAGGGAGTAGGGAGTNGCCTATTCTTCAATAAAACTGTATATGCTACATGCGCCTATTCTTCAATAAAACTGTATATGGTACTTGCGTCTATTCTTCAATAAAACTGTATATGCTACATGAGCCTATTCTTCAATTAAACTGTATATGCTACATGCGCATATTCTTCAATAAAACTGTATATGCTACATGCGCCTATTCTTCAATAAAACTGTATATGCTACATACGCCTATTCTTCAATAAAACTGTATATGCTACATGAGCCTTTTCTTCAATAAAACTGTATATGCTACATGCACCTATTCTTCAATTAAACTGTATATGCTACATACGCCTATTCTTCAATAAAACTGTATATGCTACATGAGCCTAATCTTCAATAAAACTATATATGCTACATGAGCCTATTCTTCAATTAAACTGTATATGCTACATGCGCCTATTCTTCAATAAAACTGTATATGGTACTTGCGCATATTCTTAAATAAAACTGTATATGCTACATGCACCTATTCTTCAATTAAACTGTATATGCTACATGAGCCTATTCTTCAATAAAACTGTATATGCTACATGCGCCTATTCTTCAATTAAACTGTATATGCTACATGTGCCTATTCTTCAATAAAACTCTATATGCTACATGCGCCTATTCTTCAATAAAACTGTATATGCTACATGCGCCTATTTTTCAATAAAACTGTATATGCTTCAATCATATTTAAATTACGGTATAAAATATGTGCAGAGATAGCTTAACTGTGTTATATCTATTGTCTCTAATCTTATAAATATGTACATTAAACTTTAACTGTGCGAAAAATATGTAATACGATTGTCTTAATCATGTAATATAGATAGCATCATAGGAATTGTAACTACATCAATTCATGTTAAATTGTGACATAAGATATTTAAAAAAGCTTAGTTTATAGAGTAACTCCGTACTTCATGAGTTTAAACCTGAAGCCCTGTTTTTATAATCAGGCCGGATTGTTCCTTTTAATTTGGGATCAATATAGAGCTTGTTGTATAGCTAGGCTTGTGTCCTTGTGTGGCATTCATAGCACTGAAACCCTGCATTGATATAACCAGGTTGGTTCGTGCCTATTATTTCAGATCGTTATATAGCTAGGCTTGTGTCCTTGTGTGGCATTCATAGCACTGAAACCCTGCATTAATATAACCAGGTTGGTTCGTGCCTATTATTTCAGATCGTTATATAGCTTTTTGTATACCTAGGCTTGTTCTCTGTGTGATATTTCGTAAATTGGATTGTCCCCATCATTTGGAATCAATTTTTAACTTTAATAATTTATTTTATTTCAATTTTACAATATTTTTAAATATTCATATGATATCAGATGGAAATATTTGAGATTTCTATATTTTTGTTCTTCATTTTTTTCTTGTTGGTCCATCCTTCAATCATACTTTGGCTAATTTGGAAAATAAAAAGAATTTTGTTGGATGTCCTTGTAGTTTGCCATGTTACAAGTAACTATTTTCAAATGATCTTGCTTTTTTTCTGAGCCATCAATTTGAAATTGCTGAGTATCTTGCTTTCTTTTTTTCTGAACTCTGTATACTCTTGCATCTTAAGTTGTTCTAAACTCTGGATTGAATATTTTTTTATCTGGTCACACATCTGTTTTCTATTCTTCTCTTTTAGATCTACGCATTCTAATCCCTTGCAGACAAGGGAAAAATGCATTTTGACACATTCATTTGGAATCAATAGCTTGTTGTATAGCTAGGCTTGTGTCCTTGTGTGGCATTCAGAGCACTGAAACCCTGTGTTGATTTAACAAAGTCAGATCGTCCCCATCATTAGGGATCGATATATTGCTCGTATAGCTAGACTTGTGTCCCTGTGTGACATTTGGAAAATTGGATTGTCCCCATCATTTGGAATCGATAAAGATAGATTATTGAAAGCTAGGATTGTGTCTTTGTGTGGCATTCATAGCACTGAAACCCTGTGTTGATATAACCAAGTCAGATCATCCCCATCATTAGGGATCGAAATATAGCTTGTTGCATAGCTAGGCTTGTGTCCCTGTGTGACATTTAGAACCATGGATCGTCCCCATCATTTGAGATGGATATTTAGCTCATTGATAGCTAGGCTTGTGGCCCTGTGTGGCATTTAGAGACTGGGATTCACTCCTGGTATAGAACCACGGGAATACTCTTAATATGAGATACTCAGTTGAGTGAGTCCACTTAAATAGGGAAATATAGTAAAATCGTAATTTATGACCAAGCGCGGGTAAACGGCTGGAGTAAATATGAGCACCCTGGACAACGCTAGGTTCTCAAGCTAGTACATGTACAAAGGTATCTGAAGTTTCGTCTTTTTAGGTTGACTCTGTATTTCCAAAGAAATTTGGGGGTAGAGTATTTGTGAGATTTGTCGAGAGCAATGGTAAGAGCCAATCAATTTGCATTCACAGCTCGATACAAAACATTCATGAATTGTTAAGTAAATTGATTATTGAGTGGAATAGGGCATCCCTGGGTGAAAATTGATTGTATAAAAACTTAGAACTCAACCTCGATATAACAATGGATCTAAACTAAACTATTTGCGCAGGGTGTCTCAAAAAAATTAACAAATTCTAAAATAAATTTTTTTTCATCTCAAAGAATTTTTTCTGTGATCAGAAAGATTCAAATTTTTAGAATACATTTAATCGAATGTATAGATACTTTTTACCAAATATAAGACTTTGTAAATATATATACATGTAATGTAAACTTAAATGGAGAGAGTAAATATCTTTAAATATATTTTTTATGGTAACTCACATTTTTTTGCTAGTTTAAATTAATCAATTGAATAAAGGAGAGGATAATTTTAATTCTTTTTTAAACAATTTGAATCAGATCCTTTGATTTAAAAGTTGTAAACTCTGGTAATAGTTTAACACATTTTAAACAATTTGAATCAGATCCTTTGATTCAAAATTTGTAAACACTGGTAATATTTTAACACATTTTAAACTATTTGAACCAGATCCTTTGATTTAAAAGTTGTAAACTCTGGTAATAGTTTAACTCATTTTAAACAATTTGAATCAGATCCTTTGATTCAAAAGTTGTAAACTCTGGTAATATTTTAACTCTAAGTGGGTAACAATGTATTAAAACAATTAATAAATGTATTAAACCTCCACACCGGTTTCTTATTTTCAAACGTTTACCTACAAAACCAACCCTAAATAATGCTGGGTTTAACCTTTTTGCCCTTACCTCCCTCCCTCCTCCTACCCCCCATGATCCCCCTTGACCCTCTAACTTACCCATTGTTTAGCAACACTATACTCTTCTACTACAAAAGTTTGTAAAACAAATTCACTGAACTCAAAGTATGTGATTTTAAAAGCATAAAATCTCGTCAAAAATGTTTAAAGTTTGATAATTTTGTAAATAAATACTTAAAAAGACTTTAAACATAATTTCAATGAACGATTTACAACGGTACCCTTGAAACCTAAATCTCATCAAAAATGTGGAAGATACCGTCGTTTTTCTTTGACTCGAAAGTGAATAATTCTGATAGTTTGTCCATTGTTTCTTATAAGCAAGAAATGTGCAACTCACTCTTGCAAAGAAACCGCAAATGAAAATAAAAGTTTTTAAAAGTTTAAGGGCACATCTATAAATCAGCTTTGCCATCTTTACATGGAGGGTCAATTGAAATTACGTTAACAGTTCCTTTAAATCAACGAAAACTTTCCAAAGATTGGCGGCAAAATTTTAAAATTTAAAACTTTAATTCCCAAAGTTCTAAAATCTTATATTAAATCACACGCCAATTTTTTAATCAATTTCCTATACATGGTTCTAAGAATAAAGCGGTTGGGAAAAAATGCCTAAATGCAGGTTATATCATTGTTTTAACAAGATTTTTGACACCCAACTCCCAGCTTAATATATTTCGCTTTTTAGACGTCTATCGAATATGTAAATTTAAAAAGGCAAGACTGCCAAAATATAGTTAAACCTCATAATTTTCTAACATGCTTTTATATTCACTAGTCAATAGAATAGAATGGAGCTGTATCATTTACAAATTATAGTCGTGCTTTATATTCTCATATACAGTTGGGGGCTTAGTTAGATTAAATACAATATACAGTTGGGGGGCTTTGTTAGATTAAATATAATATACAGTTGGGGGGCTTAGTTAGATTAGATACAATATACCGTTGGGAGCTTAGTTAGATTAAATACAGTATACAGTTGGGAGGCTTAGTTAGATCAAGTACAATATACAGTTGGGAGGCTTAGTTAGATTAAATACAATATACAGTTGGGAGGCTTAGTTAGATAAGATACAATACACAGTTAGGGGTTTAGTTAACTTAAATGCAGTTTTTAGAGAATTAAACGCAGATTTACAGTGATAACCAGAAAACTCTGGAATAGTGAAACAACTTTGAGAATGAAGCTTCAACTTTAAAAATTTAAATAACCATGAAACACAGTAATTGTCCAGAGTAAACAGACCCATTTCACAAAAAAAAACTAATTTTATAAGTTTCTGGTAAAACTATTTGCTTTGTAACACCACTAACTACACTGAAGTATAGCTTTAATGCCGTCTTCCTATTCCAATGTTTTCTGGTTCTCACTGTAGTATTTGCAATTTTTTTCACACACAAATAACTTTATTATTTCAAGCAATTTTTAAGAGACAATGTTCTAAGAATTGCCTGATTCACAACGGTACCCTTCGTCTGAAGAAATTCTTGTTTTTCTTTCGAAAAAAATATTTTTTTCAATTGTAGTTTCTCTATAACAGTGAGCTAGGTACTTATACAATAGAAAGAAAGAATAAACATGACAAAATTCAAAAAAATTTAACTTTTAAAATATATTTCTTAGTTCTGCTCAGATGAAAGGTTTTTAAATAGTAGGATTATAATTTGGGCAGGCAACGCTTTAATTGGGGCCTCATTTGAAATAAGTCAAGAAAAAATTTGAGAATTTATATTGGAGATTAGTCACAAGAAAACTTTCTTTGTTGACTTTGTTTCGGAGCGGTAGAATAGGGTTAATTACCAACATTATTATTCTCCAGTTGATTATTCAATGGAAAGATAATTAAAAAGAATTAATTAACTTTTTTGTCCTGTTCTTACCTAAACGCTGAACAATGGGGACTGCGCGCGCGCGCTAATTTATTTGTTTACTGTTTGAAACTCACAAAACGCGCGCCCGTTTACCTCCATTATTGTTCCGCGCTTCAACTCCTCGCAAAGAATCCAATCTAAATGTAAAATACGATTCCAGAAAAACCCGATCCGGAAATTATTTTTGCTTTGGTTTTGAAACATAACAATTTTTCAAATTTTATATATATTTATAGTTTTTTTTTTGGCAGGGGTAGAAATTATGTTGGTCGGTTTTCAACTGTTGTTAATATAATAACGGGCGACAAACGTCATTTACATTTTAATTGATGGAATTTTAAAGTAAATTCTTGGTTAAACCAACCAGAAA
>NW_019398121.1:23133-24259 GCF_000591075.1 Eurytemora carolleeae
GGGGGAGGGGGGAGCTAGAAGGGGGGGAGTCATGGGGTGCTGATAAATCTAAGAATGTGATCTCTTCATTTCTGGTTGGTTGATTTCTTACTAAACACAGCAGTTCACTTAGAATCAATTCAATGTCTTTTTCTTGAGCTTCTAAACCGGATCCTTCTCCTAGTTCATTCTTGAGCTTCTAGACCTGATCCTTTTCCTAGTTCATTCTTGAGCTTCTAAACCGGATCCTTCTCCTAGTTCATTCTTGAGCTTCTAAACCGGATCCTTCTCCTAGTTCATTCTTGAGCTCCTAGACCTGATCCTTTTCCTTATTCATTCTTGAGCTTCTAAACCGGATCCTTCTCCTAGTCCATTTTTGAGCTTCTAAACCGGATCCTTCTCCTAGTCCATTCTTGAGCTTCTAAACCGGATCCTTCTCCTAGTTCATTCTTGAGCTTCTAAACCGGATCCTTCTCCTAGTCCATTCTTGAGCTTCTAAACCAGATCCTTTTCCTTGTGCATTCTTGAGCTTCTAAACCGGATCCTTCTCCTAGTTCATTCTTGAGCTTCTAAACCAGATCCTTTTCCTTATTCATTTTTGAGCTTCTAAACCGGATCCTTTATCTTGTTCATTCTTGAGCTTCTAAACCGGATCCTTTTCAAGCTCATTGTTGAGCTTCTAAACCGGATCCTTTTTCTTGTTCATTCTTGAGCTTCTTAACCAAATCCTTTTTCAAGGAAATTCTTGAGCTTCTTAAACAGATCCTTTTTTAAGCTCATTCTTGAGCTTCTAAACCAGATCCTTTTCAAGCTCATTTTTGAGATTTTGAGTAAGCTCCTTTTTCTGGCTCATTCTTGAGCTTCTTAGCCTGCTCTTTTTTTTAAGCTCATTTTTAAGCTCATTCTTGAGCTTCTAAGCCTGCTCTATTTTTAAGATGATTCTTGAGTTCACTATAAGTTCTGCACGCCTAATTCTGAAGCATAAAACGTGCTGGGTCAACCACAAAGTGGGTACACTAGACGGGCTGGTACTGGTGAACTAGTACTTCTGTACTAAGTAATCCTGAGCATGCCGTGGCATGCACAGGCTCAGAGGGGTTGATTTCTGCGACTATAAGACAGGCTAGGGGGATTCTGAAAAATACAA
>NW_019398122.1:0-4034 GCF_000591075.1 Eurytemora carolleeae
TGATGGGTGCTTTGTTTTTAAAAGATAAGTGCTTAAAGTAAATAAAATTATAAGTAATTCTGTTTCACAAAATTGTCTAAACCTTCTCGACCTAGAAAAAAATGATATTTTGGAAAATTAAAAGCAGCATTTTTAAAATAAAGTAAACAATTAATTGGAGTTGATTGAGTCTTTGCCACAAACTCAAATTTTCTAATCCCTAATTCTTTGCAACCTAATGTGGTACACCTTCCTTAAGTCTTTCGATTTCATCGTTGACTGAGTTTAGACTGAAAAACTTCGCAAAAACTAAAACGTAAATATCCGAAGGATTCAAAAAAGGATTAAAAAAAAGATCTTAGAATTTCAAAAAGTAGAAACAGAATAATCTTTCAAATCTGAACACATACATAAGACGCTCAACTATTTAAATTTACTTCCTTTTTATTTAACCCCATCTTGTCACGTGTCTTTCCAATTATCCATATCTTATCTTATCCACGAGAAAAAAAATTAAAAAAGGAAATGAATCTTTTCAGAAGACTTCAAAAAAATTTACTAAAAATAAATGCATTTTAAAGATTGGCAAAATTTTGATAATAGATGCAAGTAAAATAGCAAAAAATGTTTCCTTGGTGCGAAATTTTGAAAGTGTTCGTGTATTTTTAAGCGCACGCGCGGAAAAGGATATATTGAACTAATCTCTATATCCGGTTCAGCTCATGCATACATTTACTGCTTGAAATTCAAGCATTAATCTTAGTTATTTATATTCCCTCCTGGCTTTTCATGCTCATTTACCTTCCCACACACAGATAACCCATTCTACTCCCTTAAACTCTATTCTACTCCCTCTAACCTTATTTTTCTCCCTTCGACTCTTTTCTACTCCCTCCTATTCTACTCCCTTCGACTTTTTCTACTACCTGTAACCTTAATCTACTACCTTCGACTCTATTCTACTCCAGCTCCCTCCCTATTCTACACCCTCCCTCTACATTCTACTCCCTCCCTATTCTACTCCAGCTCCATCCCTAATCTACTCATTAATCTTAAATTCTCTTGTGATTGACCAATGAAATCAGTATCAGCATAATCTTTAATAAGATTGTTTGAAAAAAAATATTGGTAACCGTCCTACTGAAACACCCCCAACACATGGTTAGTTTATCTAAACCCAATCTTTATTCTGAAACTCGCCTGTATTCTGTATCTATTTAGATAGTAAATATATGCACGCCACACACATGCTAGAGTAATAATATAACAACACACTGGAAAAATAGAAATTCGTCGACCATAGAAATTTTTAAACGATGAATTCTGATAGATTAAATATACAGTCTAGATTCAAAATATCAAAGATTTACACCATCAGGTTTCAAAAATTTGAGTTTGTGGCAAAGACGCAACCCCTTTTTCAATTTATAATCTAGAAAAAAAGCAAAATAAAATTGAATATTAAAAAACTAAAAACTAAAAACTATGCTATACAAAAAATCACTATTCGCGGGTATTAAAACTAAGTGGCAAGAAGCGCTGAGAATTTCGGAATCTTTTAAATTTCATATTTCCTTAACGACCCTTAGTTTCCAATCAAAATAGCTTTAAATCATAAAAAACGTCTGAAAATGGAAACATATGGAAGATATCAGAGTATAGATTCTTACACACGCTAAACTTACAAAAGAAGAGAAAAGGGTAAACTGAATGAGTATAATAAATACAGTAATCCCCATATTTGGTAACCTGAACATACCTAGATATATTACGCTGTACATTGTCTGTGAATCTAAATGCGCATATCATTAATTAGAGCAAAACTTTTAATGCTATTAGCCTATAGCCTAGCTAAGTCTGTAATTCCATTAAAACCTATAACTACATCAGTGACTGGCTTAACTACGCCTATATATATCCGCGCTAATCTTGTTAATACGTATATTAAACTTAATCTGTAACATAGATACAAATTAGTTGGAATAGACTCCGCTTTGATTACAGTGTGAGAAGTAATATATCCTCGTGTTGGGAACCAGACGGATTTGAGTAGTGTCTCGTAAAACAGTTACAAAAGAATACAGATAGCTAGAATTATCTGAATGATACATAATAAAGAATACAACAGCGTCCAATCTAGATTGATAGAGATTGAGTATTATAGAGAGCTAGTTGTATCTCAGAGATACATACTAAAGAATACAACAGCATCATATCTTGATTGATAGAGATGGAGTATTTCAGAGAGTTAGTTGTATCTGAGCGATACATACTAAAAAATACAACAGCGTCTTATCTGAAGTGATAGAGATTGAGTATTATAGAGAGCTAGTTGTATCTCAGCGATACATAATAAAGAATACAACAGCGTCTTTTCTGAATTGATAGAGATCTAGTATTATAGAGAGCTAGTTGTATCTCAGCGATACATACTAAAGAATACAACAGCATCATATCTTGATTGATAGAGATGGAGTATTATAGAGAGTTAGTTGTATCTGAGCGATACATACTAAAGAATACAACAGCGCTTATCTGAATTGATAGAGATGGAGTATTATAGAGAGCTAGTTGTATCTGAGCGATACATACTAAAGAATACAACAGCATCTTATCTATACTATTTTAAACAAACTGGACATCAGACATCAAAATCATATAGGCGGACAGACAAATAGACAGATAGACATATAACCAGATAGACATATGACCAGATAGACAGATAGACAGATAGACAGATAGACAGATAGATAGATAGATAGATAGACAGATAGATAGATAGAGAGATAGACAGATAAACAGATAGACAGATAGATAGATTGCCAGATAGACAGATAGACAGATGGACAGAATAGTGTCTGGTATGTAAATGCTTCCACTGCGCATCTAATCTCTTGAATTTGAATATTAAGAAGGTTAGGATGGTTAGAGGATGGTTAACCTATCAACTATCTACCTATCAACTATCTACCTATCAACTATCTAATCAAATAAACAACAAGACTCTAGACTCATGCTAATTTTGCTGTGTGCGCTGTTTATCTATCTATCTATCTATCTATCTATTTATTTATCTATCTATCTATCTATCTATCTATCTATCTATCTATTTATCTATCTATCTATCTATCTATCTATCTATCTATCTATATTGATCCAAAGATCAATTGCTTAATCCAAAAATCAATTATTTGATTCAAAGATCAATTGTTTGATCCAAATATCAATTGTTTGATCCAAAGATCAATTGTTTAATCCAAAAATCAATTGTTTGATCCAAAAATCAATTGTTTGATCCAAATATCAATTCTTTCATGCAAAGATCAATTGTTTAAACAAAGCTGTTCAGATATTAATTGTTTGAACCAAGAGTTCCAAAGATTAATTGTTTGAGCCAAGAGTTCCAATTAGATCAATAGTTTGAACCAAGAGTCCCTAAGATCAATTGTTTTAACCAAGAGTTCCAAAGATTAATTGTTTGAGCCAAGAGTTCTAAAGATTAATTGTTTGAACCAAGAGTTTCAAAGATCAATTGTTTGAACCAAGAGTTCCAAAGATCAATTGTTTGAAACAAGAGTTCCAAAGATTAATTGTTTTAACCAAGAGTTCCAAAGAGCACTTGTTTGAACCAAGAGTTCCAAAGAATTAATTGTTTGACCCAAGAGTTCCAAAGAATTAATTGTTTTAACCAAGAGTTCCAAAGATCAATTGTTTGAGCCAAAAGTTCCAAATACCCGATTTTTGATCAAAAGGTTCTGAAAAACATCCCACGCGACGAATTTTTTGAAGGTTTAATTGGTCCAGGGATTTATCTATATTTAGTTCTTATCTATCTAACTATCTATCTAATTATGTTTATCTACGGTAAGTGGTTTATATATAATTAATGAATAACCTGCCAATTTATTCTTCAGATTTTAATCTTAATTTATTCATTGGACAAATATTTTATAATAATAGTTAAAGTTCAAATATTTTAAACATTATCAATATCACCCTCCCTCTCAGCCATCTTCTTCTTATCCTCCCTTCCTCAATTCTTTTGCTCTTTACCC
>NW_019398122.1:4121-11676 GCF_000591075.1 Eurytemora carolleeae
GCTTCATGAAGGGGATTTAAAGGAACTATTATAAGTTCAAGTACATGTACTTCATGAAGGGGATTTAAAGGAACTGTTATAAGTTCAAGTACATGTACTTCATGAAGGGGATTTAAAGGAACGGTTATAAGTTCAAGTACATGTACTTCATGAAGAGGGTTTAAAGGAACGGTTATAAGTTAAAGTACATGTGCTTCATGAAGGGGATTTAAAGGAACTGTAAGTGTAATTTCAAGTGACGCAATATGGCAATGCTCGATTTTCAATTGTGATTATGTACTGCAGGAAAACATACAAAATATCAGAATTAAACACTATTAGGTCTAGAAAAACGACAATATCTTCCACATTAATGATTGAATAAAGGTTTCAATAGTACCGTTGTGAATCGGTCATTGACATCGTTCCATGGAGGGTTACTTAACATTACGCTTACAGTCCCTTTAAAACAAGGTTATAATGCAAGGAAAGTGATTTCAGAGGTGTACGCATCTTTTGTACTGTAGTGTACTGTCTCTGGCCGGTAATGTAAACACAAGACGAATGTCGAAGCCTGAAACGGGATCCATCTTTCACATAAAAAATCAATGAAATATACTGGTCATGTCATGTGAATTTTTGAAATTATCAAAATTTAATGCTTTTAACCTCCTCTGATACTAACGAACATTTATGCATTTATTCTTGTTTACAAATCCCGCCCAGAGAGAATGGTTTCAATATATACGCAGAGTATACACGACCACAATTAACTTTCCTTGCATTATAACCTAGTAAGTTGGAAATACGATATATTCATCTTAAGAATCATGACACATATATCTAAACGTCATCATATAGGAATTAACAGATGAATAGCAAAGGAATGAATTGAATCTTAAAACATGCTTTAAATTTACTTTATCTACTTGATGTCCTTGAATTTTACAATCGGTGCTTAGTCAGAGAGGATAAAATCATTACAGAGTGTCCCTAACTGACAATTTCAAAACTTTTAGAAAAAGTGGCAGCAAATCAAATTATGAAATATTTGAATAAATTTAAACTACTTTATGAACATCAGTATGGCTTCAGAGCAAAGCACAACACTACTCAACCCTTAATTCATTTCTTAGATAAAATATACAACGCACTAAATAAACCTGTATCCGAATATACTCTGGGAATTTTTATAGATTTAACTAAAGCTTTTGATACCTGTGATGTTGACATTCTACTGAGCAAGCTTGAACACTATGGNTTCCACCTAATTGCTTTATACTTGTACTGTTAATATAATCATCAATTTTGTGATTGTAAACTCTATCTGTATACAGATACATTTATTTTAGCAATAAACGTTATCTTATCTTATCTTATCTAATTCAATTATCATGCTTTTTTTCTCTAAATCATAATTACAGTGAGCCAGGGGGGGAGAGGCAAACTGTTTGCATGAAAAGTGCTAATCAGGTTTTGGGACTTCTAAAGGAATTCACAAAAATCTAAGAAAATTCTTTGTTTTCTTATATTTTATTCTTAGGATAGAATTTTTCCATAGTTTAGTAAAATCAAACTTTTACAGAATTGAAATGTAAGAATATTCAAAAGTTCACAGCATTAGTGTGGTCACGTGATGCCTTTTAGAAGTCCAAAAGTTTTAGAAAAACGAATCCCGTCACTAAACTAAAAGATGACACTTTAAAGGAAAGTCAAGAATTAACAGAGCCGAGAGCCGAGAGCCGAGCGCTGCGGGTAGAATGGACTAGGGACCGATTTTCTGCGTACCGAGTGTTGCGGCTAGGACAGACTTGGGTAGTGGTAGCCTGGGAAATTGTACATTTAGAAATTTCAGAAAGATCAGGCTCCATCAGTTGCTTAAAACTTAGTGATTATTAAATCCTCTGCGGTTGGTGAGCAGTTTAGTCAAGGAGTTAGTTTTTTGTGTTTAAGTGCATTTACCAGGTGCACTTGATGCAGATATATGCTTTTTAAATGTTAAAGGTTTTTCTGCAGTTTTATTGCCCTAGGATCCCCTTCTATCTATACCAAACATACAATTTAAAGTAGCACTCGATCAGGGGCATTTACTAGAATTTTCCACGGAGGGGTTCCCAGGGCCACGATTCTACCCCTGTTACATATATAAATTACCATTATTATATATTGATCCAAAATATAACAGAAAAGCTTACAAATTAACAAAATTAAAGTTTAAGTCTAAATTTGCGTATTATACGCACTAAACTCTTTATGAAAGGGGGGAATTTAAACGCAAAAATGGAGTAAACAATGGTTGAAATTTCGATATATTAATATGTATTATAAGAAATTAGAAAATGATAATTTTATAGATTTCTTCTTTTTTAGATATTTTTAAAACAACTCAATGGAGTTGTATTGTAAGGTGTGGGGGGGGGGGCGTTTTGAAATATTGTTGTCAATTATATATTCTCATTGAACAAGCTCTGGTATTGTCCTGATATCCTGATAAGAGTTCGGATTAAAGACATTTCTACTTTTATTTTCCTACCTTCCTCCCCTTAAACACTCTGGTATTGTTCTGAAATCCTGGTAGAATATGATCAGAACTCTCCATACAACTCCAGACTTATCCGAAGATTTCGAATAATTTGAGTTTTAAGAAAGAACTCTCAGATTGTTCTTATATATCCTAGTTTATAATCAAATCAAAGAATGATGAATGAAAAAAACTGTTTTAATTTCACTATTTTATTAATATTTATGGGACTGGCTAGCTAGCGTACGCCACTCTGATGGAAATTGGAAAAAGAGAGGGATTTATTTCCATTTATTACGAAAGATGATTTAAAAAGGTTGTTTGTTTGTTACATTTGTGATTTGTTGAAACATTTTAACTAAATAAATAATTCTGAGCTTTAGATATTCGACATTGGTGTGTCAAAGACTAAAATGTTTGCAGAGAATTTAAATGTGGTTGTACAACTTGTATCCCTATTTAATTTTCGGTTTAGTTTGTTTGTAATGAAATATCTAAGTTATATTTCTCACCAATCAAGAGTCAAGATTTATCCGAAGTTATAAATTATTGAAATGCATATACTCTGTCTTTGTCCTGATATCCTGATAACATGTTTAAAACAATTCTTCAAAATTCTAGCTCTATCCGAAGATTTAAAAAAGATGGGCTGGATGGATGTTTTCGAGGTTAATTTTCGTTTTAAAAGCTTTCATAAAGGAATTCAAGCCCAAGTCCAGAAAAAGAACCATTTTGAAGAAAAAATTATTTGGTCATTGTTTTTGTTTTGGTTGGTTTTATTTTAATTTAACATGTGTTTATCGCTGCAAAAGGGCCTCTCATTCAAAGCAACCAGCAATGATTAAAGAGGTTCTGGCTAAATCAAAATGTAAAAATTGTTAACCTGTATTCGTTATTAATTAAAATATTTAGTCAAATATACATATCTATTTATATCTATCTATCTTCTCCCCTCTTCTTCTCTACTCTATCCCCCTTTAACCCCAATTTTCTACTAATTTATATACTCCTCTTTTTTTCTCTCTCATTCTTTACCCCCCTCATATTTTATTCCTTCCTTCCCCCCCCCTTCTAGTAATGTTAAAATTGTTCATCTTCCCCTCTGAATTATTTTATTGGCCTAATCTGGTAAAAAATCAACAATTAAACTTGAACAACAGATGCCTTTCCTCCCAATTTTAAACATTTTTCGCCATTTTTCCGTCTTTTCCCCCTCTCTACTCTCTCAAGGGGCAACTACTGCTTTCCTTAAACCTTTATTATAGGTTTGTGACAGGATATCAGAGTAACTGTGTGGTTTGGTGTCTGCATGAGAGGAATGGTTTAAATCTTAAATCAGAGTAACTGTGTAGTTTGGTGTCTGCATGAGAGGGTTGGTTTAAATCTGAAATCAGAGTAACTGTGTAGTTTGGTGTCTGCATGAGAGGGTTGGTTTAAATCTGAAATCAGAGTAACTGTATAGTTTGGTGTCTGCATGAGAGGGTTGGTTTAAATCTGAAATCAGAGTAACTTCAGTTAGCAATAAATATTAAACAGTAAAATGTTTAACCAATGTCTATTCAGTGCTTGCAAATATATAGATAGATAGATAGATAAATAGATGTATATATTGGCCTGGTAACATATAAGATATATTGGTCTAAATGCTAAATAGACCAATCAACCAATCAACCGATATTCAATGCGTGTGTATTCTGTATTCTTCTTTAAATCCTAGCTCAAACTTTATCCAGGGTTTCATTTCCACGTACTTTCCCTTTTATTCTTTCCCTTTTTCCCGTTATAAAAAAAACTGCTCTTTACTTTAATGATTATTTTATTTTTTAATCTCTTTTTCATTATATACATTCTCCCTTTTTAGGTGTTTTTTACGCTTTTTTTATTTCTTCCTTTATCCACTTAATTTATTTTTTTCATCTTTATATATTTGTCATTAAACTAAACTATTCTTTTTTTTTTAATTTTCCCCAATTATTACTTTACTTTATTTTTATATTTTCCCCTCCAATACTGCGCTTTATTCCCCCATCTCTGACCTGAATAATTGAAGCCCTGCATATATGCAGTTTCTGCAGTCTGGCCTTTCTGTCCAATGCATGTCTGGGTTTAAAGGAACATCTCAAAAATATTGAAATTTGATTTTAAGATTTTCGTACAAAAAGTTTTATTGAATTTGAAATTAAGAAAAAAATTTTTTTTTAATATTTCTGAAATGGCAATTTTTTTCTTTCTTCCTTGAGGGAAACCTTTGAAAGGATTGCATCTGCAGTGGTTGGTGCTCCTCATCCATAGATTCAGGACGTCTGTATGTCACAGAAGTCAATGACTTCACATAGATTCAATTATATGTATCGATATAATGCATTAAGATAAAGAAATCGAAGCAGAATTGCGACACATTCTAAAATGGGTCCAGAGCAATTTTTTGACTCAATTACACACACAACCAAAGATACAATTACAAACGTTATTCGATAAAAAAAACTAACCATGACTTAGCTTTTAAATAATTTAACCGGCCCATTCATAATTACCAAACCATTTATGAGAATTAGAAAAAATCTTTGCTCAAAGACAAATAACGATGATGAACGAGCCAGTTAATGTATCTTTAAATAGATAAAGTAGTAATCTCTGTTTGTCTGTTTGTTTGTTTGTATGTTCGATCATAACGCAGAACCCGATTTTGATATGAGAACTCGGTAGAACCACTGGAATGTTCTTGGCCTGGTTTTGAGTTTTATATGAACAAAAATAGCTAAAATCGTTTTTTCAGACAAAGTGCGGGTAAACGGCGTGAGTAATTATGAGTAACCTGGGCAACGCTGTGTTCCCAAGCCAACACGAAATAAAACCAATCGGACCAATTGCACAGCTAAACTTAACCCTATTCATCCTGGGGGGTAGGGCAATTTGACCCCACTCTATCGTTTTTTTACGATTACTCGACAAGTATTTTAGCTAAAAAGCTCAAAATTTTCTTGCTTCTCTAACTAAGCCATGCCCCTAACTTAAGGCTAAAAGCTGGGCTTTTATACCTACCACCTAAGTCCTAAAGCATACTGTCTAAATGCCTTATTTTACCTATACCAGACTAAATAGCAATGTCGGATTCACAACGGTACCCTTGAAACACTTCTCTGAACAATAATGTGGAAGATATGTTCGTCTTTTTTAGGTTTAAAAGTGTTTAACTAGGATGATTTCAATATGATTTATTGCACTAGAAAAGCACGAGTCATTTTATATAGAAAAATCAAATCAGTTTTGAAAATGATAAACATTAATATCCAAATCATACTTGATCAGACAAAGCTTTAAAGGATACCAATGTTAATCCTCATGTTAATCCTCATGTTAATCCTCATGCTATCCTTGCATGGAGGGTCACTTGAAATTAGATATGCAGTGATACTATTATAAAACAAAACGAACCCAAATTATTCCTATATTTGGAAATGTATTTATACGAATTATTTGTAAAACACTAAATATGAATGAAACAAACGATATAATTGTATTAGACCACTCTACTACCCTAATCAAAACATTTTAAGAGGTCTCTTTTTTATTATATATAAAAAGCAAATGCACTATTAAATTATTCTAACTTAATTAAACGGAGTTTCTTCATTAATCAATATAAAATATAATGCACAAAGGTCAATAATAATTTTTTAACTTATAAAGTTCAAAAAGGAATTAACTATTTTTTGTGTTAATAATTTACAGTTATAACCTGAAATGCCAGCATTAAAATCAAAATAATCAATGCATATTTTCCAAACTAGAGATTAATTTTCTGTGATAAATTACCCATATTCAGACTAAGCTTATCCTATTATATTTAGATCAGAAACTGCCCGCGGCATCAATTTAGAAGATTGTAGGAAAATTGACTTTATTCAAAGCAAAATATCTAAAAAATGTTAACTTTTTTTAAATCATCAAAAAATAGATACAAGTAAAACTGAAAAAT
The DNA here is from genome assembly GCF_000591075.1 of Eurytemora carolleeae. Taxonomy (NCBI): domain Eukaryota; kingdom Metazoa; phylum Arthropoda; class Copepoda; order Calanoida; family Temoridae; genus Eurytemora; species Eurytemora carolleeae. The sequence goes on from NW_019398122.1 coordinate 10,601, forward strand.
CTTTGTTTTAAAACCCGTTAAAGGGACTGTACAGGAAAATTGAAAGGGGTATAGGCTGAAACCTAAGAATCTCAGGAGTTGAACGATACCTATAAGACATCTATAACAGTTCTTTGCTAAAGAACAAACGGCTAGAAAAAAGGCTGAACGAGCCAGACCTAGTTGTCAAAAAAGTTTATTTAAATAAACCTTAAGTTCTACAAAATTTAAAAGAAAACTTTTTTTAGAATTTTTTCAAATTTTGGTTTAGATAGATTTTTTTGGACATCCTGTAATGTATCGATAATTGGAAAAGAGTATATACAGTCCAGATGTAAAAACAACATTTTTGTTAATTATATTACCATTTACCACCCCTTTTCAGGTGTTGAGATAAATTGTGCAGATAAGGTTAAAATCATAAACTTTATGATTTGAAAAGTTTAACGATAATTTCAAACTGCGCAAAAACATTGAAAATCGCTAATTTGAAAATTCTCCCGAGTCAGTCATTTCAAGAGTTGTTGCGCAAACTGGTTTATAAAATTAAAATTGTACCAAGAAAACTGGTTTATAATTGTATAAAAAAAATGGTTTATAATTGTATAAAAAAACTGGTTTATAATTGTATAAAAAACTGGTTTATAATTGTACTAAGAAAACTGGTTTATAATTGTACTAAGAAAACTGGTTTATAATTGTACTAAGAAAACTGGTTTATAATTGTACTAAGAAAACTGGTTTATAATTGTACTAAGAAAACTGGTTTATAATTGTACTAAGAAAACTGGTTTATAATTGTACTAAGAAAACTGGTTTATAATTGTACTAAGAAAACTGGCTTTTAATTGTATCAAGGAAAGTGCATTAATCAAGGATTTATAGCATAAAAAAAGTATTAAGAAATCAAGGCTATCAACTTAGTCAAGATATTTTAAACTCTGTGAGATCAAATAATCCAAGTTTGAAATATAAATGTTTAAACCATCGGTTGTACAGATATACAGATTAGAATATTTGAGTTTGTGGCAAAGACTCATGACCTTTTGACTATAGGGAAGTTGGGTCCGTCCTAGAGAACTATTTTTGGACCCTCC
>NW_019398122.1:12315-22127 GCF_000591075.1 Eurytemora carolleeae
AGGGGGGGGGGTTGATGATTAGTTAATAATACCTTCGAATAAAATTGACAGAATGTAAATCTCAAATTGATCATTTTCGTTAATATTGATCTATGTAAAAAAAGAGTAGTTTGATGATTAAAAAAGATGTTTCAATTTCACCACTTTTTACACTATAAACTAAACAGTTTGTTCATAATCTTCATGACAGAAACAATCTCAAGGATTGATAATTTTCTTGAGACATTCTTTAAAAAGTGAATAATTGCAAATTATCCTTTTTCCATCTCATGATCTGAGTTCGTTTCCCTTTTGTCCATTTGAGAGCCCATTTGAAATTTTTTTTAAATAATCTTTTTTGTTTGTTTATTTTCTTGTGGTTTTTAACATCGATTTTGATAGTTATTATATCATTAGAACTGACAAGGGTCAACCTGGACCGAAATATATTTTCAATAAAATGTGGAACTACCATCTACTTTTTTTCTCTACAGAGGTTTGGTCCATCACCATCACCGAATGTTAAATATCTATACAGTCTTATTCTGCAGTATTTCAGTAGATTTTATCATTAACATGAAAGTTTTATTTTGTACAAAACAATCAAAGGTTTGAATCCCTGAGTTGTATTTTAACTTTTATTTTAACTTTCACATTCTTGGTTAAACTGTTGTATTGTTGTGCTGTATGGGTCAGACGACGGGAGGTAAATTATCATTTTCAGTTCTTTTACTAGAGTTTAACATTCTTTACTCTATATAGACATTTATCCAACACTAGGCTTAAACCGAGACAGATAATGCGATAAATTTCGATAATTGCGGAGTGTTTAATTAAATGCTGAATTTTTATATCAATTGATCGATTTAAGTTTTTTATTCCCAAAAATATTTGAATTTATTGTTTCGATTAAACCCTAGTTTTCGAGAATTTTAGGTTCCCACACTTTTACTTTTAAAGTTTAAAGGATTTTAGATAGTTTGGGAGATTTTACTCAATTTAGATAATTTGGGGGATTTTACTCAATTTTCCTAAATTAATTTAATTCTTAATATTTTTCATTACAAATAAGTACACTAGCACTAAACGAGTCCAACTCAAAATAAAAATAAAACTACAGAAAGTAGAGGTGAAATCTAAATTAGTTATTTATGAAACGGACTGTCCGGCCATGTATGGTAGTTGAATGTAGTATTGTGGAGAAATGAATTGAAAAATATAAAACGTTTTAATGATGTATTATTATTACTGAGTTGGAGCGCAAAGTCGACGTTTAAAATGATCCATTTGGGTGGTTACGTTTTGTAAATCGTTTTTTAAAAATTATTAAAGAACGATGACAAAAATGTAAAAAAAAACTAATCAGATGTTTAGAAACATATTTCTTAATTAAAATTTTCTCATTAAATCAATGTTAGAATTATTTATTTCTTTTTTATCATAATATTGAATTTCCTATACTTTATGAATTTGTTCGCAGATTTCTTCAAATTCTTCAAATCTTGTCTTTTCAATAAAAATTCCAGGAAATGTTTGTGAACAATGAGACATTACAGAAACCAATAACTAAATAAGATTACTTATTTTCGATGATAATAAAAACCCTATTCTCAAAATTATCCTTCGAAAATGAACAATCTATGATGATTTTATAGATTGAAATATGCTCCGTAAAAACGTCTCATAGGTCTCAAATGATTCCTACAAAAATCTCCACAACACTACATTGAATTTTGAAAATGTTTTTGATCTTTGAATTTTCCATCTTTGCAATTGGGTTTAGGATTATAAATGCTTTAATTTAGTATCTAGGCTCTGTCTTTGATTTCATTTTGTGTGACAGAGTTTACTAAAATAAAAAGTGACCGGGATAGTAACAGTAAAAGTAACAGCTAGTGCAGTAACACTTGTTTGTATCCATAAAACCTCAAACCGATTTGGGCCCTTGTTTTTGTGGCAACTTGCAAGAACCATTGAATAATTATTGAAAAATTAAACATTTTCGCCTGGACAAAATGGTGACTTTTATGAGTTGTGAAAATCCATGAATTCAAACAGAAAATTCCGCAAACATTTTCGTTAATGGAGTACAAAATGAAAATGGCGGCTGAAAAACAACAGCTAAATTGTTACTAAATAAAATCTACAGTAAATGGAGCGTGTACGATAGCCTTATTCTCTGATAATACAATATTTGTAAGTAGTACAATGCACATTGCACATATCTGTGGCCCTGGGTATATTATTATCTATATAAATATATATTACTAGTATATATTATACTAATAAATCAGGAAACCAACTATCTATCTATCCAGCATATTTATCTATCTATCTATCTATCTATGACCTTGTAAATTATTATTACGGTAACGACATTTCACACCTATAAATACCATAATTATACTTCACTTTTTTTACAATATTTGTACTGACATAATAACGTTGACAGCAGTAAAACATCTAATATTATAAATTTTGAATGTTAATAAAGTTTCAATAATTTTACCCTATATTTTTTTCTTGCCTCTCTCTTCTTTTATCAAACTAGGCTTTTAGGATGCTTCGCGCACATCCTATATTTTAGGATCCTTCGCACACATCTTATATTTTAGGATGCTTCACGCACATCTTATATTTTAGGATGCTTCGCACACATCTTATATCTTAGGATGCTTCGCGCACATCTTATATTTTAGGATGCTTCGCGCACATCTTATATTTTAGGATGATTCGCACACATCTTATATTTTAGGATGCTTCGCACACATCTTATATTTTAGGATGCTTCGCGCACATCTTATATTTTAGGATGCTTCGCACACATCTTATATTTTAGGATGCTTCGCACACATCTTATATTTTAGGATGCTTCGTGCACATCTTATATTTTAACTGTGAAATTTTTCTCTTAGTTACATTGTAAAACAAAAATGATAAAATTTTGCAAATTTTTCAAAAAAATTGTGGATTTTCAAAATTTAATGTGAATCGAATCTTCTTAGAGGCAAAATTTTGAAATTTTGATCATCTATAAACCTTCCCTGAGGACATGTCAGGTACCACCGGAAATTTGGGCCCGATCGGTTCAGCCGTTTTGATGTTTATCTGATACAAACAAACATACAGACAAGCAAAGTATTTAAATATTAACTATGATTTTCTAAAATGAAAAAATAATTTCAACGATTCTCTAAACTAAGACTGCCTGCTGCCTTAAAGCTGTGTAGAGCCTGTTAGCGCCTGATTTAACATATGAAGCCTGAGGGAAAAAAGTTTCTGTTTTGGGAATTAACATATTTTCCGCCTCTTTTTATCCAGGATTCAAGCATTCAAGTGCCAGGTTCACGCTCTCATATTAGAATTCTATTTGACTAAACAGCCTCAATAAGTGGCAAAAACTGGCGTATATTTTGATCCTGAATGATCGTATCAATGCACAATTTGTGAATGTAATCATAATGCGCGTTTTTATCCAGAAAAACTTGAGACTCCGATGAACGGAAATTTTATCCTTTTTTGTCCCAAAATGAACCGAATCAAAAGATATCATTTTCTAATATTTTACAATTAAGCTTAGAAGAGATTTGATAGAAATACGAACGACAGGAACGTAATGCAGGAGTTTAACAAGGTTCTTTTAAATCTGTTTTAAAAATATCGATTTTTGAACGAACAGTAATCGCTCGTTAACGATATCCTAATTCGGAAAAATAGCGATCAAGTTTTCTTCACTTTAATATGTTTTGTATTAACCCTACAGAGAAGATATCTTCTTTAATTTTAACTATAACTAGCAAACTAAAGATAATAACGTCAATCACATAAAAAAATAACAAACGATAAAATTAATTTTTGAAACACAAAACAACGAAACTAAATAGTAAAAAATCCAATTTAATCGTTTCATGAGTTCCCCTATGGAATCAGAGAAAATGTGAGAATATCAGAAAAGACTTTACCACAAACTGTGATTTTTCTATCTTTGCATCCTAATAGTGTACATGTCTTAAATATTTTAAATATAGATCAATTGATCTGACAAAAATCACAGACTCAATTCCTTTGTACTTTTCTCTCAACAACTAAGAAATCTTACAGCAGAAAAAAGATGTTATGTCTTATCGAATAAAAGCCTAAAAAATATTTATAAAATGGTCATTTTATCTTTAAGGATCATACAAAGCTAGATTTCTGATAATCCAAGATTTAAACCAACTTCCTCATCTACTATCTATATATATATATATATATATACTTTGCTTGTATAATATACTAGCTTGGGAACCCAGCTTCCTCATTTACTATCTATATATATATATAAATATACTTTGCTTGCATAATATACTAGCTTGGGAACCCAGCTTTGCCTGCAATTCAAACTTTCCCTACTTAAGTCAATCCACTTAATTTAGAATTTTTAAACCAATCTAAGAACATTCCTGTGGGTCTACCGAGTTCCCCAATCAAAATTTGAGGCAGATCGGTCCAGGGGTTTCTGAGTTATGATCAGACTTACAAACAAACCAACAGAGATTACAAATTAAATATAAATATAATGTGTTTAGAACTAAGGAAGGAATTTTCCTGGGTGACATTATCACCACCCTAGTTCTACTCGCATTGCCCATGCTTGGAATTCGGTAAAAAGATTTTAACGAACTGAACCCAGCCAACCCTTCACAACTTAGTTACTCAGAATATAGATAGGCACTGTGGACTTTTTTTCATTTCGTTAGTTCATCATTCGTGAAAGACCTATTTCGTTCAATTTTTTCAATCATTCAAAAAATTGATTTCAGTCGTTCTCAAAATTATCGTCCATTTTCATTTTTATAAAATGGTTCATTCAGTAAGAAAAACAATAGTTTTTTTTTCAAAAATTCGTTCGAATAAATCGATTGTTCAGTTAAATACTATCGTTTTTATTTAACGTTTGTTCCAAAAAATCGTTTTTTCAAGTCTTTCGATCGAACGAAGTTAAAACGTTTGTTTTTTCGTTCCTTTTTTATAAACGATAATTTTTTTATTTCTCTGAACGATTCATTTCGTTCGTCCATCGTTCGTTTTTGCTGAACAACACACTTTTTCACGAACAGTTTCGTTCGTTCAGAAAATACTTTGCCCATCTCTACCTCAGAATAGAAACATCAGAGTTATCAGTGGATTTATCAAAATTATTCAAACCGTGCAAATCAAGAAATATTTAATTCCAAAAGCTTAAACATTTCTGAGCACTAAGGTGGTTTTATTTCTAAAGAAATTCTTGTCGAAGCAGACCTATTTTATCAAAAAAAAACTTGTGTCGCTGTTGAAATCGTCATATTAGAAATCAGGGAATAGGAATAAAGGGAAAGGAAATGACGCTTTGCAGTTCAGTATACCTTACACACACTCTTTTGGTACAGACACACAACATGAATTCAGTCAAGAAAATTGCAGAACAATGTCGTCAATTATAATTAAGCTTGAATAACGACTAGTTTATTGTAAACTTTAATCAAATTATATTCTTTGCGTGAGTGTTAACCTAAATATATAAGTAATAAACTACATGTATATTAAACTTATTTTTAAGTAAATAATTAACAATTAACAAATGTACTCTCCTAGACTGTACAAATACCGAGATTCTTATGTACTGTATATTCCTACAGTACACACCTTCGGTTCGGTATTCCTTACACACACTCTTTTGATACACACACACACGCATGACGTTTCCGCCCCCTGTTAGAAATATATTAAATAAAAAGCTAAGTTTGTGAAAAGAATTTAAATCAAAAGAAGATGAGAAAGATGAACATTTCGGTATTTTCGTAGATTTTTCAAATTTTTGATTGAAATGTTGATATTCTTGAAGAATATATATTTTGACAGGTTCAAATACTAAAAGGACCTAAAGAATGAGTTACAATAAGAGTCGGAGCGGTACCAAATATGTTCATGTACCGGCCTGCCTCTTTTAAATATATTTAACTCCATGGTACATGTACTACAATAGTAGTCGGGCCTGTACCAAATATGTTCATGTACCTGCCTGCCTGTTTTAAATATATTTGACCCCATGGTACATGTTACAATAAGAGTCGGGCCGGTACCACATATGTTCATGTACAGGCCTGCCTCTTTTAAATATAGTTAACCCCATGGTACATGTTACAATAAGAGTCGGGCCGGTACCACATATGTTCATGTACAGGCCTGCCTCTTTTAAATATATTTAACCCCATGGTACATGTTACAATTTACAACAAATGTACCAGACACTACAACCATAGCTATAGTTGGGTTTTAACCAGTAATTATTATTTTTGCACCCCCCCCCCCCCCNGGGGGGGGGGGGATAATTAAGATAAAATTGAAATAATACTAAAACTTAAAAACTATAAAAAAAATATTTCATAACAAAAATATTGATATCCACAACTGCCTAACCCCATTCGTGAAACCCGGGTTTTAAAAATGGTTTTCAGAACGATACCCTGTCTTAAGTTTTGGGCTCAGGACATATCCGTTACAATTTCTTTGTTTTATAAAGTTGTTAATTAACTTTTAACGTGTGTATTTAAGCTATAGATGAACTAAAATCATTATTTTATTATAATACATGGAAAGAAGAGATTAAAAAAGTAAAAATAATTATAAAAATGTATTCTACAAGAGCTGAGATTCGTGTGAAGGTTTAAAATTGTTTAAAATGAAATCTGAGAACTGTTATTTTATTAATATATCTCAGCCTTTTTTAACATTGTGCAGTCCCAACAAACCTAAGTCTTTGTCATTTTACATTGGATAAGTTTTACGTTTTTTGGTTCTCCCTGAGTCTAATAATTATGATGCTCGGATAACTTTAAGATTATATAATGAAGTATAGATTTTATCATGGCGCATTGAAAATGACCGAGTAGGGTTAGGATCATAATTCATATTTAAAATGTAAAAGATGGATAAAATAATTGACTTAAATGACCTGATATATCTTCTCAAAGGATTCTTTTTCAAATTTTAAATTGATTTAATTTCGCTTGAAGAATTCTGTTCGAGGTTTTTATGTGATCAGATATGAGAAATATTTATTAATTAATAGTATTGTCTGTCCAAATCAAAACATAACCAGATTAAACAGCTGGAGATTCAGACGATTGAAAAATAAAAAAATGAAACATAGAAAAGAATTTTGTTGAAAATTTTAGATTTCCTAAATCTATATTTTTAAAAAGCAAAACAATATTAAAATAAAATATTTTTTTTTTGTTTATTAAGTAACTTCTTGTATAAACAAATTTAAAATTAACTTTTTGCTTCAATCTAGATTTTGGCGGGAGTTAGGCAGGTGTGGATTTGGGTTAAACATTATTTTTGTCTTATCTCACTTTAGATTTAACTTTGATTGTTTCACCGCCAACTGCTTTAAGTTTTTCAAGGCCAAAAATATTAAGAAGCGTATTTTATGATTTGCACTAACACGTAAAATTAAGTTTTTATTTAACGGGTGTTATTTACTTCATTTTCAAGGGCGCTTGATTTTTGATATAATAATTTTGCTTTAAAATGCAAATTTTCTGTTTTCATTCGAAGATTTACAAAACCTGTATTACATGATTTTTTTTTTAATTCGACAATCCATAAATTTTAGCTTACAGGGTTGCCCACTTGAAATGTGACTTTAAAGACGACCTCAAATACTATTATTCTGACGATCTCAAGGTTGACCTGATCATTTTATATAAATGTACTTTTGATTTGATAAAATAAGTTTAAAATGCTAGACAGGGATCAGGAAACCATCAACACTGAATGTTGTCTCTGAAGTCTCATCCATATAAGGATATCCTGTAAAAGATTTGAGGAACCACAAAAAATAAGCCCTATAAGGCCCCTTAGACGTCAGGGGCGTGATCAGGAATTTGTCCGGGGGGGGGGCTTAAATTGTTTTTTTCTTTACGCTTTGGTATTTGTGCATAAAACTAATTGTAATATTAAATCCGTTCGTTCTTTTTTGAAAAATTTTCATTTGATTTTCTAAAAATACAGGTTCTATTTAGTTACATAACGAATTAAAAGTTACTATTTTTTCCTTGGTATTGGAGTTTTCCTTGGTATTGGAGTTTTCCTTGGTATTGGAGTTTTCTGTTAATTTTCGAAAACTTTAAAGATCCAGTCCTTCTGCACATTGTTCTAATTGTAATGTAAGATATCAACTATGTTTATTTCAAGTAGTCTCTACTTAAATATCAGGTCTTTAAGATTTATCAAGTTGTACAAAAAAATCTAAAAATTTTATATTTATCCTTTAACAAATATTGGTTAATTCACATTTAGAACTAAATCTAATGTAAACATCCAAGAAAAAAATGCAAGAGCAAAAAGTGGCGTGGTTTGTAGGTTACTCTATGCGCATAAAGAAATATATGCAAAAAGTCCATTTAAGTTTCCCCCATGGTCAGATTTAGAGATAGAGCTTTCAAAACATCTATAAATTATCTTACAATCATGATAAACAGATTTGGTAATTCGTTTATTAAATGCTTCTGCTGGGTTTTACTATTTTCTACAAAATCGACCCATAATTGTTAAAGTTATGGCCTTTTCAGGCTAAAAATAGGAAAAATAATTTTTATCTTTTCTTCTCATTCAAAACCCATAATGTTGAAATGATGAATTTGTTTATCATGGCTTTAGGATAATTTACAAACGTTTTAAAAGTTCTAGCACTAAAACTAATCATGGGAGAAGCTGAAATAAAGTTATTTATACCATTAATGTTCCAGATATACATTATTTTATTAGATTTGAATCATATCGTGTCACATCATCGTTAAGTGTAAAAATGTCTTGAAATTTTAACAAGGAGAAGGTTAAAAGTTTTTTTTTGCACAATGTTAATAATCCTTGCCATTTTTATAACCTGTGACATTCATGCTTTGCAAATTTGTTTTATGGTTCGCAAAACTTCGCAAAACGGTATTTACGCTAAATGTTGCAGTTCAAATATTGGACAGATTTTCAAAATAAGAAAAAATAAATTTGAAAAATTTGAAAGTAAGACCCTAATTATGACATACAAATTATAATTTTACTAGTATGCGGGTTTACCCCTGAAAGTTTTGCGCAAATATTTTCTCAGATTAACCTTGCAGACCTTGATTTTCTGCCTGTTTGGCTTTGCACCGGAAGTTGGGACACAAGGGGGGTATCATTTGTTATAGGTAGGTTAGGGGAGGGAANGTAGAATGGTTCTTTAAGATTGTCAACATTGGAGCAAATAGAGTTAAACGTTTTAATTCGTCATTAGATCCGTTTTATTGACATTTCTTTACTTTGTCAGACAAATGAGATTCAAACTGGTTTCATTTTAATGCAAATATTTTAAAGGTTGCAATGCATACAATGCATTTAAAGCACTGAAGAGCATTTTCTAATCTTTTGGTGAATTAATTTCTTAAAAACAAGTTTAGTTTAGATAAAGTATAAAAGTAAATTGTGCATTTGATTCATTGAATGCACTAAACTATATTCATTAATGAAACAAAACTCAGATCTAGAGACTAGAGTTAAAACAATTCCGAGATTGTGTTGATACTAGACTTAAGATCAGAATACTAAACTTACGATCAGAATACTTCAGATCAGAACAGAATACTGAACTTAAGATCAGAATACTGACCTTAAGACCAGAATACTTAACTTAAGATCAGAATACTGACCTTAAGACCAGAATACTTAACTTCAGATCAGAATACTAAACTTCAGATCAGAATACTAAACTTCAGATCAGAATACTAAACTTCAGATCAGAATACTAAACTTCAGATCAGAATACTAAACTT
>NW_019398122.1:22686-23700 GCF_000591075.1 Eurytemora carolleeae
CCCCCCTCGCTAATCTAGTGTAATACACCCACACATTGTGCTAGGGCTGTATCAAATATCGTGTAAACATAATATTCTGTAAAACTGCAGTACGTTGTACATTATTAAAAATTTAGTTTGTTGACTTATATATATTGACATTATTCATTGAAACTGAGTTTCAATTGAATACGTTTCAATTGGCAAATGAGAACTTTATGAGTTCACTATGATCTTGCTAGGATAAAAATGCTGGCTCGCTGAACGCATATACAGTACATGTTGTAACGGCACGGATTATTCAACTTCAAGTGTGATGTGAGTTTATGCCTTTAGCACAGACAAATCTTTTTAGTTTATCGTGAATCCGGACATATTTCATCTAGTTAGTTTCGCGTAGGACATATTTCATCTAGTTAGTTTCGCGTAGGTTAATTTTGCGTGTGCTGTTGTTCCGCCATTTTGAAATTTTGCGTGTTCCAAGTTCAATTTAGGACAGTTGATAAAGAATGTTTAAATTGAATATTTTCTTGTTTAATCCGTCTGCTGAGGCCAGAGGGACAGAATTCTGGTTGTTTAATACCGTGAACTAATCAATCCGTGAACTATTTATAGTTCTGCTTAGTTAGAAAATACCTGAATGTTCAAAATAAACCCTGCCTCGTAAAATTTCGTGATTAAGTTGAACAGATAAGCTTGAAGTTTTGCAAAACTTAGCTGCTTAAAGGGACTGTTTTATTTTTAATTAATTTTAATTGATTTAATTTTAATTGAACTTCCATTTATGAAATGGCATGTTCAATTCACACCCTTTTAAACTTTTTCTGATCAAAGATGACGAAGATATCCTTATTCTTAAAGGGAGTGACTGGCTATGTAAGGTAGTTGAACTGAGTATGCAGTGTTGTCGAAAACTTCTTTAGGATTCATTTGAGACATATTTCTGTTGTAGCAATTCTGACGATGAACAGATAGACAAGGTATAATCCACGAATCAAAATCGATAATGCAGAAAACTCTTTATTTCCTAAAAAA
>NW_019398123.1:0-23307 GCF_000591075.1 Eurytemora carolleeae
GGACCAACCACAGTTGTTAAAACCACGTGCTTGTAGGTCGGATGGGCAGTAGAGGGGATGGGCGTAGGTCCAAAAATACACCATCTCAATCTTTTGATATATTCAATTAAAACATTATGGCGCACAATTCATGCAAGTAATTATTGCGGAATTCCTTTCGACAACAAAAAATTCAATTTCAACTTTGGAGTGGCATTCAATAAACAGAAATTCACTAACTTAACTAACTTAATCTTTTGTTTTACAATATTCATTTGCAGCATGATAACCAGAAAACTCTGACATAGGAAGACGACATTTTAGACTCAAGCAGATCCATACTGAATAATTGATGCATAATTTTTATATTCTCCGGATTTTTATAATTCGCTTTTTGATAACCCAATGCTGTAGACCTATCAGTTCAAACTATAATTCAATGTATGAAATATGCAAGGTTTACAGGAAAAGGTTGCCAGAGGCGCAACTAGGGGGGGCGGCCGGGCGCGCACCTTCCCCTAGCACCTGGGAGGGGGGGCGCGTCCCCCCCTGCAGAACGAAAAGAAAGAAAGAATGGCGAAAATCAGTATCACAGGAATAAGAAAACCAATAGAGTTTTTGTAGAAATTTTATTATACTATAGTTAGTTTAAAAAAAAATATTTTTATCTTTCTCAATTCTCAAGGCTAAAGGCTATTGTAAACATTTAATGTAAAAAAAAGTTCTGAAGTCAAACTTTGAATTGTTTTGGTAAAATATTCCAAGTTTGAAATATCCAATGTTTACACCACTCGGTGCAAAGATTTAGGGAATAGAATATTTGAGTTTGTGGCAAAAACTCAGTTCCAAATCTAGAGAAAATTCTGAACCTGGCAAATTTCTAACAGATTATCATATTTGATAACTAACAAGATTTATCTTCTTTGACAGAAGTTCTATAAAATCCAAAATGAATTTAGATTATGAATGTTGGTTAGATCAATCATTAATTCAATAACTTCAAAAGAAAAGGTAACATTATCTGTCTTTTTTAAATGTAGATGATTTATTATTTACCTATGTATTTTTATGTTTTTTTTTCCAGAAACTATAACTTGCAATTTAATCTGTAATTAAACCAGGTACTTAAAAAATACTCTTTTGCGATTCGCACACATATTCAATGAATTGACTCATAGCATTCATTTTACAGCTGTTGGAAGTATAAATTTTGTAACAACACAAGAACAAAAAATTGAATTGAACACAGCCAAATCTGCGTGCAACAACTTGAAAATTTCCTTTTTTTCGACTTCAAACCCTTAACTCAAACTTTTTTCTTTATAGGGGGGGGGGCTGAGCACCCGTTGGGGCCTGAAAACCCCCTGAAGTCCGGAGATTTCACTGACACAGGGGGGGGGCTGAGCCCCCCCCCCTCTAAATACACCTCTGACTCAATTCCTTCATGTGTTATTGTAAATGTGAGATTTGATTAAAGTATTTCAGATGAAGAATTTCACTAGAAAGTTTTCGTAAAGTAAAAAGTATCTCTAATGTTTCAACAATATAAAACTCTTAGATAATTGTTTAAATCGTGGAAAGTTCTAATAAAAGTTGCTAAATATTTAAAAAAAAGAGTTTTTACCTTCTCCTATAGAACTTTAAAACAACACATATAGATTTGGATTATTTAACTTCTCCTATAGAACTTTAAAACAACACATATAGATTTGGATCATTTAACTTCACCCATAGAACTTAAAACAACACATATAGATTTGGATCATTTAACTTCTCCTAAAGAACTTTAAAACAACAAATATAGATTTGGATCATTTAACTTCTACTATAGAACTTCAAAACAACTCTTGTAGATTTAGATCATTTAACTTCTCCTATAGAACTTTAAAACAACACTTGTAGATTTGGATCATTCAACTTTTCCTATAAAACTTTATAACAACACAGATTTGGATCATTTAACTTCTCATAGAACTTTAAAACAACACATATAGATTTGGATCATTTAACTTCTCCTATAGAACTTTAAAACAGCAAATATAGATTTGAGTTTGTTGCAAAGATGGTTTACAATTCTGATTTATGCAAATTTTTAGCGTTCATGAGAATTTTTTTCAATACCTTTAATTCTTCCCTCAAAATACGTTGATTCAGAAAAAAATTTCCATTTTCCAGCAAAAATAGGTTCAGTATTGGGTGGGTATTCTTCATCCGAAGTAACAACTGCAGGACAGTTTACATAAACTTTATCTCTGAAAACCGATTGGAAAAGATGCAATGGCGATATATGAAAAGATAGACAAGTACTTTAATTATAAAGTTGTTATGTTAAGGCATAATTTAGTTTTTAAAAAGATGTTTTGGCAGAAAATAGGTCTTTATATGATCAAATTTTGATCACAGCATGATGTTAAGATAACTAAAAAATCAGGCCCGTAGCCAGGATATTTCCAGGGGGGGGGGTGCGAAAAGGGGTGCAGCAGGAGAAATTTTTTTTTATCAATGCTTAGTTTGTTTTTATAATGGTCATCTTATAACAATGACACTATAAAGACTAACCTTTTAACAATTGTTTATTTGAGCTTTTAAGGGTTACATTTTAGTGTCTGAAACTTTTCAGTTTACACACACATCTGTTGGTTAAGGCTTAACCAACAGAATCAAGTTATCATTTATTACTTTGACTTTGCAATATGATAATTGATAATGATATATTCACATTTCTTATTCATTAAAAAAAAACTTGTCAATGGTCAAGGGGGAAGGGGGGGGGGGGCAAAAAGTCTGAAATATATGGGACTAGGGGGGGGGGGGGTGCAAATTTGTCATTGCACCCCCCTTTCAGAAGAAAGGGGGGTGCACCTGTCCCCCTGAACACCCTTCTGGCTACGGGCCTGGGCAAATTAGAGGGTTTATTTTATGTTCAAGATTATACAGATAAGACATCTAGTGTTGTCATAAAAAAACAGTAGTTAATTAAAGGTCCACAGGACTGTGAATTTTAATTTACTTAATTTTATTAATAAAAAAAAAGGTTAACGGTGTCTAATATTGACTTGTTGATACAAATACTATGCTTTGTGTGCCCTTGAATCAACCAGATAGGCAGCCAGACAAACAGTATACAAGCAGTCTGTAAGGTTATAAAGCATAGATTAATAATAATAACAGATAAGACACTAGATGTCGTCTTATAAAGATTTCGGGGGTTTTTCGTTAACAATAACCCTGTGGCAGAAGTCCAATAAAGATCCAAACAGTCGGCGTAGAATTACAATGCAGAGAGATAACCTGTCCTACTTCTTCGCAGACTGCGCGTAACTCCTTTAAGCCTCCGCCTTAGGGTTATTGTGAACGAAAACCCCATAAATCCATAAAAGACGACATCCAGTGTCCAATTAATCTATGTTATGAAGTATAATGCAGCATTTTGAATTTGCTTAAATAGTCTTGCAGAAATAAATACAACAAGGTTATCACACGTAAACTTTTGGAAATGTTTTCAATTAGGTATCTATGCGTATCTCTCTAGGCACATGAAAAATTAATTCAAATAGCAGCATTCCATGCTGTATAAAATTTTGAAACACATTGGGAACTCAAGTCCCAAATACTAAATCAATAAAAGCTTCAACGATAATGGCGAGAATCTTTTAGACACAAAGAAAATATAAGCTTGAACACTTTTTAACATGTCCAATCAAACTATTTGTATACAATGGTCAGCGTTTATACCAATACAATGAAGTTGATTTTTCTATTTAAGTTTTGATTTCTAACAACTTTTTTTCAAATCGTACAATTTTACAAGTAAGCAGAGAGAAGCTACTCTTTTTTCATGTTTATGCCCATCCATACTACATGCTATACATGGCCAGTCTCCATCATTAGATCAAATAAACCGCTGTTGTGCGGATGTCAAATATGTTGCCTAGTATGAATTGAAGTAGAGAGTAATTTATAATATATCAGTGTAAAAACATACTTGAATACTTAAGAATAGATTTGTTTATAAGGATTAAATTTTATACTAATAGATCTAATAACGAAACCAACTTAAAAATCAATTTATTTACCTTACAAACAAATTAACTGCTGATTGGATAATATTATTTTTATACCGCTTTCTGTTTCATTTGCTTTAGTTTGCAGTAGAGACACCTGGTGAAAACAATTTAATTTAAAAAAAGAAACAATGCTCCTAGTCCTTAGCAAGCAGTATTTCAACATGAAACCCCAACTATAACTTGATATTTATTCAAAGATAAGGAATTTTTTTCATTCAGATAAGGCTATATGAAAAAAATGTAAAAATCATATAAGAGAAGTTATGCTTTTAAAATCAATTGTAATGGGATAAACCCAAGGTTGTATAAGAAGGTTGGTTCCTCTTGATTTGCTCCAATGTTCGGAAAACAAAAATAAATAAAAACCCTTGACGTCACTGATTACATACAGATACAAGAGTCATATCAGGTTTTTATCTATCAATATATCTCTTGGAAACAAAATTTTCCATACATTGCGCGCTTTGAGACTAACCAACCTTATTATTGAACCTTGATAAAAACATTTCAAAGGCTGAAGACACATCGCAACTTTTGGAAATGTTTTCAATTAGGTATCTATGCGTATCTCTTGGATGGATCAATTGCCTTATAAATGTTAACTCTTGGTAGAGTTTGGATGGAGCAATTACTTTTTAAGTGTTAAATCTTGGTAGAGTTTGGATGGATAAATAGCTTTATGAATGGTAACTGATAAGAGTTTGGATGGATCAATTGCTTTATAATCTTGGTAGAGTTTGGATGGATCAATTGCTTTATAATCTTGGTAGAGTTTGGATGGATCAATTGCTTTATAATCTTGGTAGAGTTTGGATGGATAAATTGCTTTATAATCTTGGTAGAGTTTGGATGGATCAATTGCTTTATTAATGTTAAGTTTGGATGGATCAATTGCTTTATTAATGTTAAATCTTGGTAGAGTTTGAATGGATTAATTGCTTCATAAATGTTAACTCTTGGTAGAGTTTGAAAATTGCTTCATAAATGTTAACTCTTGGTAGAGTTTGGATGGATCAATTGCTTCATAAACGTTAAATCTTGGTAGAGTTTGGGTCGATCAATTGCTTCATAAATGTTAACTCTAGGTAGAGTTTTGATGGATTAATTGCTTCATAAATTTTAACTCTTGGTAGAGTTTGGATGGATCAATTGCTTCATAAATGTTAAATCTTTGTAGAGTTTGGATGGCTTAATTGCTTTATAAATATTAACTCTTGATAGAGTTTAGATGGATCAATTGCTTTATAGATGTTAACTCTTGGTAGAGTTTGGATGGATCAATTGCTTTATAAACGTTAAATCTTGTAGAGTTTGGATGGATCAATTGCTTCATAAATGGTAAATCTTGGTAGAGTTTGGATGGATCAATTGCTTCATAAACGTTAAATCTTGGTAGAGTTTGGGTCGATCAATTGCTTCATAAATGTTAACTCTTGGTAGAGTTTGGATGGATTAATTGCTTCATAAATGTTAACTCTTGGTAGAGTTTAGATGGATCAATTGCTTTATAGATGTTAACTCTTGGTAGAGTTTGGATGGATCAATTGCTTTATAAACGTTAAATCTTGGTAGAGTTTGGATGGATCAATTGCTTCATAAATGGTAATCTTGGTAGAGTTTGGATGGATCAATTGCTTCATAAACGTTAAATTTTGGTAGAGTTTGGGTCGATCAATTGCTTCATAAATGTTAACTCTTGGTAGAGTTTGGATGGATCAATTGCTTCATAAATGGTAAATCTTGGTAGAGTTTGGATGGATTGGATCAATTGCTTCATAAATGTTAACTCTTGGTAGAGTTTGGATGGATCAATTGCTTCATAAATGGTAAATCTTGGTAGAGTTTGGATGGATTGGATCAATTGTTTCATAAATGTTAACTCTTGGTAGAGTTTAGATGGATCAATTGCTTCATAAATGTTAAATCTTGGTAGAGTTTGGGTCGATCAATTGCTTTATAAATGTTAACTCTTGGTAGAGTTTGGATGGATCAATTGTTTCATAAATGTTAAATCTTGGTAGAGTTTAGATGGATCAATTGCTTCATAAATGTTAAATCTTGGTAGAGTTTGGATGGATCAATTGCTTTGCAAGTGTTAGCTCTTGGATGGATGCTATCTCATTTGAACTACTCCCGTTTGAACTATATTGTTCATTTGAACTATTGTTCGTTTGAACTAATGCACGTGGTACCGCGTGAGTAGTTGAAATGAACAATATGTTCACATGAAGTATTATTCATTTGAACTATTGATAAATTGTAAAGGAAATACACAAGAAAATAGTTTAAATGAACATTAAAATAGTTCAAATGAACATAAAAATAGTTCAAATGGACGTAAAAATAGTTAAAATGAACAAAAAAATAGTTCAAATTGACATAAAAATAGTTCAAATGAACAAAAAATAGTTCAAATGAACAAAAAAATAGTTCAAATGGACAAAATGATATGAAATGAACAAAAAAATAGTTACAATGAACAAAAAAGTACTTCAAATGGACATAAAAATAGTTCAAATGGACATAAAAATAGTTCAAATGTCCACATAAAAATAGTTCAAATGGTCATAAAAATAGTTCCAATGAATTTAAATTTCTTGTTAATATAAATTTTCCCTGACACTAGGTAATTTTCCAGAGAACCATTTTTGGACCCCCCCCCCTCCCCCCCTGGGTGACATACCCTAGAAACCAGAAGTCGTCCTTAGGACGTCATGAGGACGTCAATAATTACCAATGGGACGTCCGGCGACGTCGTATTTTAGGTGTTGAGGACGTTTAACGCAAGGATTCTTACGTCCTCACAACCTAATTTTCGAAAGTAAAAATCAAAATTTTCAAAACTGGTATTTATTCAAATATTTGGGTATTATATCTTACAGATCAATTCTTTTGAAAAAAATTATAATATTTGAAAATTCTAGCCATCCAAGGCCAAAAAGTGGCTTTTATTTAAATTTCAGGTGGAGACATCTAGTGGCGAAACTCAGAAGGTCCTAATTCGACCTAATATGACCTAGATCCGACTTAAGGGCACATGGTTAGGTTGTGACCAGTTATGACCAGTTTGGTAATCCAATCTGACTAAAAGGTCAAGTTATGAACAGTTAGGACCAGCTAGGTAAAGCAACCAAGTCCGACCTAATCCAACCAATCTCGACCAAATCCAACCTAAGTGGATTGGTCAAGTTAAGACTAATATGACACTAGTTAGGTAACTCAACCTAACCCGACCTAACCTGACCAAACACAACCTAGGGGGACTGGTCATGTTCCAACCAGTTAGGTCTCCTGACATAACTCAACCAATCACGACCAAATCCGACCTAAGTTTATTGGTCAGGTTAAGACCAGTATGAGACCAGTTAGGTAACTCCACCTAATCCAACCTAACCTGACCAAACACGACCTAGAAGGACTGGTCATGTTCCGACCAGTTAGGTCTCCTGACATAACTCAACCAAACTCGACCAAATCTGACCTAAGTGGATTGGTCAGGTTAATCGACCAGTATCAGACCAGTTAGGTTATTTGACCTAACCCGACCTAACCTGACCAAACACGACCTAGGGGGACTGGTCATGTTCCGACCAGTTTGGTCTCCTGACATAACTCAACCAATCTTGACCAAATCCAACCTAAGTAGATTGGTCAGGTTAAGACCAGTTTGAGACCAGTTAGGTAACTCGACCTAATCCAACCGAACCTGACCAAACATGACCTAGGGTGACTGGTCATGTTCCGACCAGTTAGGTCTCCTGACATAACTCAACCAATCTCGACCAAATCCAACCTAAGTGGATTGGTCAGGTTAAACCAGTATCAGACCAGTTAGGTTATTTGACCTAACCCGACCTAACCTGACCTAGGGGGACTGGTTATGTTCCGACCAGCTTGGTAATCTGACGTAACCCGACCTAACCTGACGTAACCCAACCTAATCTGACCTATCTTGACCTACTAGACTGGTCGTGTGACGTCGCTGGTTTCTAGGGTATGGAAACGCCTCAATTTGTTGATCGGTTTCCTCAAATTTTAGGTCCCTTTCCTCATATTTTTGATCCGTTTCCGCTTTTTTCAAGAACTTAAAAAATCTCAATTTGTTGATCGTTTTCCTCAAATTTTAGGCCAGTTTCCTCATATTTTTTATCCGTTTCCGCTTTTTTCAAAAACTTTAAAATTGTCATTTTGTTGATCGGTTTCCTCATATTTTTGATCCGTTTCCGCTTTTTTCAAAAACTTTAAAAATCTCAATTTGTTGATGGGTTTTCTCAAATTTTAGGTCCGTTTTCTCATATTTTTGATCCGTTTCCGCCTTTTTTTCAAAAACTTTAAAAATCTCAATTTGTTGATCTTTTCCCTCAAATTTTAGGTCCGTTTTCTCATATTTTTGATCCGTTTCCACTATTTTCTAAAACTTTAAAAATCTAATTTTTTTCATTTTACTATTTAATTTGAACCATCTTCATGATTATTTGAACTGGTTTTTTTGTCATTTTTTATTTGAAATATTTTTTTCTCACTTAAACTATTTTTAAGTTCATTTGAACTATATTTTTTCCATTTAAACTATTTTTGTTGTTAATTTAATCTATTTTTATGTTCATTTGAAAAATTTCTGTGTAATTGTTATCTAATTAATTGTTATGAACTAACTTGATAAGAATTATAAAAAAAATTTAAAAACTGAATTGGTAGAAAAATAGTTCATATGAGCAAGTAGTGTGTTGATTTGAACTACAGGATACGACGTCATGTCAGTAGTTCAAATGAACAATAGTTCAAACGAATAATAGTTCAAACGGGAGTAGTTCAAATAAGAATCCACCCTTGGAAGAGTTAGGATGGATCAATTACTTTATAGATGTTAATTCTTAGTAGAGTTTGGATGGCTCAATTGCTTTATAAATGTTAACTGGCTAGGTATAAAAAATCGCAAGGCTGGATAATCATGGAGTCCTGAGGTTTGTTCAAAAGATTACATTTTTAAAAATCATTTAATAACCCGGTAAAAAAACGCAACAAAATTAAAAAAATAAATGACTGATATAATTAAAAGTTATCTTTTTTTGTTTCTCAGCCTGTTTCTTAACAGAATCATTATTACGTTTTTTCCTCCGGGTTATTAAATGATAAAAAAAAAACAAGTCTTGTGAGCAAACCCCAGAATTCTCCAGCCTTGTGTATTTTGAAGAGTGAGTTAACGGTCTGATTTAGCATCGATACGTATCGTGGGCATGAAATGAAGCACGATATTTTATTATGTAAGCAAGTATTTACTTTATTTATAAAGTACTGCACTCTCAGTTCAACTACTAAACATATAGCCAGCCACGCTTTTTGAAGCAAGTCTTCGAAACGTTTATTAATTGTTGTTCAGTATACTTACAATCCTCACAAATGATGAGACTTAAGCGACAACACGACTGTAACAGAATTGGTATAGTCCTTGAAGTTCAATGCAACTGAAAACTTTTTGCTATTTATGCCAATTCATTAAATATACATATACCATTAATATATTATTTAAAGCACAAAGCCAATTTCAACTTTTATATTATTATAATCAAGATATTCATGGGATACCCTAATTGTTATAAATCCATAAATATCATCATTTATGTCATACATTTTAGCCATATCTAAAGTAAAATAACTTTAACAATAAGTAAAATATAGATTTATTTAACAAATAATAATAGATAATTTTACTAACAGGTATTTTCAAATATTGAAGAGAAATACACGAGATACCGGGAATTTTAAATGCAAAGAGAACAAAAAATCCATTGTTAAATTAACAGAACTCTAAAAGTATTAATGCAAAGAGAACAAAAAAATGATATAAAAGTTCAAACAATTGTTAAATATTGCGCTATAGTTCAAACAATATTATTTTCTGAAAATAGTTCTGCAACAGCGGGAACCAGAAAACTATGGGATAGAAAAACGAATTTTAAAACCAAACTATAACTATAAAATGTGCAGTGTTAACAGGCCCATTTCATTAAATAAAGTGATTTAATAAGTTTCTAGTAAAATTACTTGCAACTAACCAACATCAAATATTGTTTTCTGGTTATCACTGTACTTATTTTTCAGGAAGATGTATCCAAAGGGTTAAAACAGAAATACATACAAAGAATGTATTGGTTTAAAGGAGAAATAAACAGAAGCTTGATACCTAATTCAAAGGTAAAACATACTGCATAGAATAGAAAAAAAAGATTTCCGGTGGCGGTAGCTTGACACGGTTTAGAGCAACAAAAATGTTTAGAGTGAAAAAATTAACATAAATAACAGATTAAAGTGGATAGCAGGATTCAAATACTTTACAGACATTACTATATTTTTATAAAAAATATAGTTACCCACACCAAGAGTAAAATAAAGTTAAATTATTCTTTAAACCAAACCATACACCGAACAAGAAAAAATGCATATACCTAAATATTTATCTACTTTTCGTGGAAGAAGAAACAAGTGAAAGAATTTTGCATTGTATTGCGTATATATCACCAACACAGATTACACGAACAGGTGACATAATATATGTGCCAATCCCGTTCTTACAGGCGAGGACTTCAGAAACGATATACAGAATTTATACTGTCTGTTTCCTTACATTTATGCCTATCTGCAATTGTAAACTGTTTCTTTCGTTCATAAATCATTAAAATGACCATAAAAATTCTATATTGAAAAAGCAGAACACTTAATTTAACCCCTGTATCGTCAGATTTAAAGAGTTTCAGGTCGTCTTTCAAGTCTCATCCTTTAGGGATAATCTTGTATATGAATTCATTGACAGAATTGACACAAGGGATGACGAGAGAAAAGTCGTATTCTCTAAAAATTAAGTCAGACAAGTAAAACACGAATTTCCTCTTTTGTCCTGTATGTGTAATCTGTGCACATATTTTTTTTAAAAATTCTCGCCATGTTACTTGTTGAGAATTTTGAGGTTGCGGAGTATAGTACACAAATTAATGAGGTCCTTATATTCCATGCAGAAAATAAAATGTTTAGAAGTATTCTTTAATCATAAATTAAATTTGTTCTACCCGCAGACAGCATAAGTTATAGGTACAATTATAAATTTTTAACATTCAAAACTGATAAACAAATGGAAAAAAAGACGACGACCCCAAGGTTGAATTTAGTCTTTTACCTAAAATACAGTTTTCAAAAGTATCTTTTTTCTAAAACATTTTTTTAAGCATTGTAAATGATTTGAAAAAGAAAGAAACATGTTTAAAATTGCAATTAAACAATAATATGATAGGTGAGCAAATAAATTCCGAACAATCGTCTCATGAAGCCTTATCCGTTGTGGTAAACCCTGCATTACATAGAGAGAAAACTAGTTCGACTATACAGTTCAACTTTAGTTCAACTTTAGTCAGACTTTAGTTCGACTTAAGTTAGACTTTAATTCGGCCTAAGTTCGACTTTAGTTCAACTTTAGTTCAGCATAAGTTCAACTTTAATTCAACTTTAGTTCAGCTTTAGTTAAACTTTAATTTGAACTAAGTTCAGCTAAAGTTCAGCTTCAGTTGATATTTAATTCAACTTCAGTTCAGCTTTAGTTCGACTTTAGTTAAACTTTAGTTCAGCTTGATTTCAGATTAACTTCAGCTCAAGTTAAACTTTAATTCAGCTTAAGTTCAGCTTAAGTTCTGGATAAAGATCATATTTATCATATCTATTGCTTGGATGTGAAAAGAGAACGCGCTACACGCTCCAGCGCTAAATTTCGTCCTGAAAATAAAATAGAATCATTTCAAGTCACTCCAAACATTTTAATTAATTTTGGGCTTTCTGTATAATAATTAGTTAAGCAGGTTAAATAAATCAATGTATTCAGCGAACGTTCTTTAATTGTGTTTTCATTCTAGAGGATTTGTGCAGAGTAACCCTAAGCTCATAACTTTTGTATTGTTATAAGAACTGTAAGCGTAATTTCAAGTAAACAGCAATGCCTTATTTAAACTCTAGCGTACACTGTGAACTCCACTCAGCTGACACTAAGATCTATAATCTTCATATTCATAGTAATGAACAAGGAGAATTGAATAGAAGGAGGGGGCGATAGGGTTTCCGTACACTTTGCTGTGACGTTTTTAGACTTCTGAAGAACTAGTTTTTGCGTAACAACAATAACAAAGGCAGTCGATCTAATGTAAACAAACATGAGTTAGTATACAGTGAATCTTCATCTAACGCCAGAGATGCGCCAGATGTCTGTTTATCATTTGTGTTATTGTTTACAATCTTTATTATTGTTGTTACACAAAAACTAGTTCTTCAGCAGTCCAAAAACGTCACAGCAAAGTGTACGGAAACCCTATCGCCCCCTCCTTCTATTCAATTCTCCTTGGTAATCAATATCTCATTAGGTAGCAGAGCTAAGATAAAGTAAGATATTGGAGAGGTGTTGCAAAATATGAGACAGCTGGTTTTTTTTAGATTAAGAACTTAATCGCTTCAAATCAAAAGGATGATTATGGAGTTGAGGAGATGTAAGTGTCGCAGTTCCGACCGTCACGTTGTTTGCAAATATATGTATAATGTATATTGTAAAAGGAAAACGTGTAATAAAAGAGAAGAAAAAAACAAAATCAATTTTTTGTTCTTATACAGTGGTAGGCGATTATATCAATATAATTAAGACGACTTTCGATTTTAATTTTGATTTATATCAAGCTTTTAAACAGAGAGGAAACACAAAAACTTGATATTCTGAGATTGTATACAATGCCAAGGTTTTCTGTGTCACAGCCTTGTGAAATATCAACGATATACGAATTAGATATTCTGCACTGGGCTCATGAAGCATGATTAAGGATCTTTCAAGATCTTAAACAGTAAAATCAAATAACTACATTTGAGAAATTTGGCCTTAGGGCCCCAACCCTCAACTTTTTACGCCCCTGGTTCAAGTAAAATGTAATTTACCGATAAATGGAGCAGTTTTACAGGTGGGACAGGGAGGCTGGGCTCCATTTTCCAAAGACACCCTGTCCTAAAATAAATATATATATATATATTTATAATTAAAGATAAATAACCCATTTTTAACAGATCACCTTAAAATTAGATAAAAAACGAATAGACAAAGACTTTTTCCTCTTTTCCAAAATGTTTACCTTGCAAGATTCACAGATCACGTGACCCATTTTACACTGCCAAATCCTACTTGGGGGAGCCATTACCTAGATAACAAGAATTGTGGAATTAAAGAATTTTTTCTTTTTTAAAAAAATCTGGTTTTATTTTAAATCGCCACGTTAACATACTAATAAATATTTCATATCATGGTGGGATAAAAATACCTTTTATAAAGATCAGCAAAAACTAATTTATAATTTTTTCTAGAATCGTGCATCAGTTCATCTCCCCCTAGTGTTTTAACCTTTTCAATACAATGTTAGACAACAAAAGTAATGGCACAGGATGAATATTTTTATTAAAAAAAATAAGTTAGAAATGTTTTATCTATAATAATTATTACTCGTTTGAAAATTTGGAAGGAAGACGACATTTGAGCGTAGGTTTTGAAATAATCAGAACACTCGGGGAGATAAACAGACGCACGACACCGACAGAAAACAGACTTAGGACATTTTCTTTTTGATCATTTTCCCGGATTCCTACCTCCATGCAAATAGGGCACTCAAGCTCCTTCCAAGCACTATGGATCATTTCAGGCAGTTCAGTTTCCTTACTTGTGAGGTATCCTTCATCCGTTGTACTGAATTCCCAGGGGGAACCACTACATACACTACCCCCTCCTCCCTAAATTCGGAAAACTTGGACTAACAGAAAACGAAACGAAACAGAAAACAATAAAACGAAACTTTGAACAAACAAAAAAGGGGTCCGACAACATTTTAGAAAGATAAAATAATTAAACAGATAAATACAAGATAAAAGAGGTTCATGGATCATCGCTCAATTTGTTATGATGAAAGTCTAATTTCTTAAAGATTTCTATATCCCTAGAGTCTAAAGTTTATTTACTCTAGAGTCAACTGCTACCCTGGGTAGAAATTTTCTTCGGTTTCTTGAACAGGATTCTAGTTTCTACCCTGGGTAGTTCAAAATTATTCTGAAGTAGAATAATGTATGCTTTTCTTGAACAATACGTATTTATCCAGGGTAAATACATAAAACTTGCTTACTGCGCAGTGCGCATGAGTATAAAATGACGTCAACATAAGTGCTGGGTTTAAACGTCGTCGTTGCTTATTGAACATGAAATAAATAAAAAATTAAAATTTACTTTTTAAAATTTTAATGAAAACAAAAAGAAATAAGACAAAAAATTATTTGAAAAAAATAACCATGATTTTCTTATTTTCATCAGACTAAACATAATATAAACTTTTTTTCAGGCATCAATTTTGTTAAAGAACCGATGGATGAACATTTCTTATGATCTCAAATTTTTTTTCTAATTATTTTTTTTATATTTAATCGTTAATATATTTTTTTCGCTTTTCTGAACTATGCAGTTATCTTTTCTGGTCTCTATTAGCGCATTCTACCCTTGGTAAATCAAATAACACTGGGTAAAAACTCAGGGTCTGAGTTTTCTTTTCCCTAGGTAGTTTTACTCTAGAGTCGATCGTAGGTCCAAAAAATTGGAACTAGGGTTAACTCTAGAGTAAATTCCAATTTACCAGGGTAGTACCCAGGGTAACTTGACTAAGAAATTGGCCTGAATATAAATGGTTTACCTGAGACATTTTGTCACTCATCCCCTGTAAACTCGGTCTTCTAATCATAAAAAACAAGAAAATTTATCTTGTGAAAAATTAATAATATTTAAAGAACAAGAACTAATCAAATTTTTTTTACAACAGCGAGAAAAAATTATTTTGATTTTTTAACTTGGATTTTTATTGAATATCACATTTACGTTACAGGATATCAAATTGACGTTTTGACTTCTGAATATTTGGATTAGTTAAAAAAAAATATGAAAAACTTCCATAATTGTATCAATAACTTGACTTTACTTTAGCTGGACCAATCGAACATAACCCCGACTGAATTTTGGAAAATTTTTAAGAAGTCGATTTAAAAATTCCTCTTATATTCGACCTAAAACCCTTGATGTTGTATACACTAGGTGAGGCAATAGGATTTCTGTGCACTTGATTGTGACGTACTCAGCTAGGGAACTAGTTTCTGTGTTACAACAATAATAATGATGGTGAACAATAACACAGAGGATAAACAAACATCTAACATTAGATGTAAATAAACAATTGAAGATGACTACACACAATCAGAGGCACAACTGAAATATTCATATTACCTTCCCCCATCATATCCTTGGACGGAGGGAACGGACGCCATGAGCCTCCGCTGTGAAGACACAAGCCTCCATGATTTGTTAGACAGACTGAGCCTCCGCCATACAGTAAGCGCCTCCGCTATACAAAATAGTTTCCTTAAACTCTTGGTTTTTACATGTACTAAAGAATTTATTGTTTTTTTTTCGAAATAGTGGCAAAAAAGTTTATAAAAGATCAGAAGTCTTAATCAATTATTATAAACAGTGACTAATTATGATTTATTTAAGCGAAAAATTTGTTTTTACATTGACAAATAATCTTAATCTAAATAAATTTCCAATCAAGAAATGAATTTCCAAATAGCTTCCTTACTGCCCAAAAAATGTTAAAATGTAAAACATAAATATTTTATTATAAACAACTTTATGAGTCATATAAGTGACAAATCATGTCAATCAAAAAACAACAGTATTCTTAAGTAAAATTCTTGAACCACTATGTTAAAAAAAAATGAAAAAAATTCTATATTACATGTAAAAACCAAGAGTTTTAAGGAAGCTGTGCTGAATAGCGGAGGCTGGTTTACTGCAAAGCGGAGGCTCTTGCTGCATGGCGGAGGCTCGGTCTGCCTAGTAAATCTAGGAGGTTTGTGACTGCATGGCGGAGGCTCATGGCGTCCGGGGGTTCCCTTCCTCATCCTTGTGGATCCCTTCCTCTCACCGAGATTCACTGTTTATTAACTCAGGTTTTTTTTTTTTTTTAACTCTGTCTTTGTTATTGTTGTTAGACAAAAACTAGCACAAACATGACGCAAATCGTATCCCCCATACGTACCTTGAATGTACATATCTTAATTTAAAGTAAAATGTAGTAATGTACCTTGTACTCTGTGGTCTGGGACTCCCTGATGAACAAAGATCTGCATCAGGTCTGGTTCTAGATATTTATAGTGAAGGGATCAAAGTTAATAAATAATTGCGAGAAGCAAGAAACACCAAACTCAAATGTACGCAAATTGTGTAATGTACTCTCTGGGAGTAATGTATGCAAACTCGGGGCTCATACAGCCGTTGTTAGACTAGGACACAGGATTTAAGAAACGCCAATAATTTTCGTAAACTTGTATTGTGACTGAGTAACCGTCTTAAATTTTAGTGGAAGGGGAGGGGGTCATGCTCTTTGGCTGATTGATACCTTGCAAGAAACTGTGATTCCTCCTCCTGCTTCTTGAGTAGCCGACACATTTCCTCCTCCTGTCTTGTTCCATACTCCTCCTTCTCCAACATTAATCTCTCCATTAACATCATCCTCTCCTATACATACAATGATAACTCCTCCTCCTTCTCCAACATTAATCTCTCCATTAACATCATCCTCTCCTATACATACAATGATAACTCCTCCTCCTTCTCCAACATTAATCTCTCCATTAACATCATCCTCTCCTATACTTACAATGATAACTCCTCCTCCTTCTACCTCTCCATGACAAACGATGATTGAAATAAAGATGAACCTGCTCCTGGTGTGTGATGAGCTGCTGGATCTGTTCATCCATCCTAGTGATGAGCTGTCTACCCTCCTCCTCTTGCCTCAGCTCAAGTTTATCCAACTCAGTCTTGTGCAGCTCACGGAGCTCCTCAAGCAGCTCCTTTAACTTCCCGAATACTCGGGTTCTAAAAAGTTTGAAATGTTTGGAAGAGACGAACTTTAAAGTCACTTTCCAATTAAGAAGTTGCTTAGCCTGAGTTAAATTGATGAAGAATTCCATGCTTTTCTATCTTTAAGTTTATAATTTTCAAGTTGTTGCTTCTCTTTAATAATCACTTACGGAATTATGCTTCAGAGGAAAAGAATTTAACATTTGAAATTACGTTGACAGTCCTTTTAATTATTACAAATGAATTAATTGGAATGAGAGGAAAGACATTTTCTAAAATATACATGAATAGTCTCATTCGCAACTGGAGGGTTTAGAGAAAGGACAAGCTTTAACAAAATGATTTAAACTATGGTTTTGTTGATGGGCTATAACGACAATCCCCTGTTTTGAGGTTTCATGTGGGTATTAGGGTCAGAAGAGTGTAATTTAAATAGGTGGGTTTCATGTGGATCAAGAATTACATATGTGGATGAGAATAAGAGATCAAATTTTTAAGGGTTTAAAGGGTTTGTTGTTGAGAGAAACGATATAGATTATAAATTACCTATGAGTTCCATCAATAGCTAATCCTTCTTCTTCAAGACTATTCCTTCTTCCTTCTCCCTCGGACCGAAACCGTCTCTCGTCCTTGGAACACACATTTAATCGACATGTTTTTATTTTCCTTGTACTTTATCTTTATCAACTTTGTCCTTTCTTTTTCTTTGTTTCTAATCTGTTCTTTTTCTGTCTTTTCTTTCTTTTACCCTCTCTTCATATATTCTTCTTGTACTTTCACCATTTTCTTTCTCTCTTTCTCTTTCGCTTACTTTTTCATTCCTCTCAGTTTTTTTCTTAAAAATCAATAACTCTCTATTTTGCTTATCACTTTGTAACTCCTAGTTTTTCGTTATTACTCCTTTACTCCAATTTTTCAATTTATCTTTCTCCGTTTTTCAGTCTCTCCAACTTTAGGTTTTGATGCATAATCGATATAATAAAGCTCTTCGCTCATATATATACATATATATCATAAATATTGTATATATATTTGTTAGCTATAACTGGAAAACACTGGACCGAATTGGCTGATTTTTTTAAAGAGAACACATGGGTTAACAAAGCTAAAAAAGTTGCTTTTTTCTTCAAAATTCCACGGGCAACGCCGGGCACTTTAGCTACTAATCAATATAACTTTTAACTAACCTGTATAATTTCGTGAATATGAGCAGTTTCAGAAGCTGAGGGGGAATGAAGAGCAGCTCCTAAATATAATAATTTTAAAAGTTAATTTTCAAATTATTTATGTAAGATAATTTAAATTAATCCAAGATTTGTTTCAAATTTAACACCTTGTTGTTTAGAAAATATGTTTACTTAAAGGAACTGATAAATCTTCTCATAGCATAGTTTTCCAATCTTTACTATTACTATTAATTTTACTAAAAGAAAACCCGCCATTCTTTGTACATTTTATACCGGCTAAATCAAATAAGCAAAGTTTGAAATACATATAATATGAAAAATTTAAACAAATTAAGGATTTTTTCATTTACTTTTCTAGAAAATACAATTTTCTGAGATAAAGCAAAGAATCCCTAAATAAAAAGTTTAAAATAGTTAAAAGGGACTGTAAGCACAATTGACCCAGCATTGATGACAATGCCTGATTTACAACGGTAGCTTTGAAATCTTTATCTCATCCGTAATGTAAAAGATATTGTAGTTGTTCTAGTTTAAATCTGTTTAATTATGATAATTCCTTTATGTTTTCCTGCAGCAGAATATGCGCAAGTTACTTTTGTAGAGAACCACAACTGAACATAATCAAATTTCAGACAAAACTTTTAAAGGTACCGTTGTGAATCGGGCGTTGTAATCTAAGTATGGAGGGTTACTTGAAATAACGTTTACACACCCTTCAAGATATCTTTTCAATAATAAAAAAACATTAAAAATAAGATGAAATTACCTATAGTTTCTTCCAGTCTTCTGTTTCTATTATCTACTGTATCCAGATCTACTCTCTAAAAAATAAAATAAAATAAATTCAACCAAAGTTTGATTCTTTAACAAGTTTTAAAGGTACAATTATCTAACTAAATATCTTATAAAGGAACTGAGTTTTTGCTTTCTAATCCCTTTATCTTTGCAACCCAATGTCGTAGTTTGATATTTTTAACTATGAATTCCTTATATCAATTAATCAATGTTTGAAATTCCAATGGTTTACGTCATCAGGTTGCTAAGATAAAGGGAAAAGAAAATTGAGTTTGTGTCAAAGCACAGTTCAACTATTCAATTATTCTTAAATCTTAAATATTTAAAACACAGGTTTCAATTGAGCCTTACTCTTCAAAATGTGTGTATATGATTTATCTTGAAGTGTCAACAGTATAATGACAAAGTTAGTTTGCCCAGACCATAAAACAATAAACATCATTCATATTTTCCACCGGGATTATTAATATATTTCAGAGTTCCCCCTCCTCACAAATATTTTTAGAAGATTAGCTGATATTTTCGACGCTTCGCACCATTCTTTCCAAAGTTTGATATTTTCATTCCCTTATAGACTACTATGAAAAAGAGGGGAGCTGGGGTGTGATATTCAAATCCTCTACACGTGTCACCAGCCGTTACTATTTTATCCCAAAACAATAAAAATAGTGAAAGTTGATATCTTAGCTACGTGCGTATATTTAAATCTCAGACGCGCGTGTTCATGAATCAGATAAGAATTGGCATATCTAAACAATTCAATAATTCAGGACAAGACTAAAAAAATACAAAGTCTATCAACAGAACAAAATAATTTTAAAAAATAATTTAAAAAAATAATTTTAGTGAATTTAAAAAGTTTGAGAGGTTATTTTTTTCCATTGCTTGTGGCACGAAAAAAGATTTCACAGAAATTAATTTTAAGACCAAAAATGCATCTTTTAAGGGTATATTAAAATCATCAATGCGTGCTAAAATGAAATCAGTTTCACGCATTTAACCTTGTTAAATTATTCAAAACAATATGACATTGCATCATAAATATAATGAATTATAACCAAAAATACAGATAATGAGCTCTACTCTACTCGGTGGTCTCCGGTAAGTAGTTCTATATCAACTCTACTTTACTCTATACCGTGTCTCTGATAATATGTTCTAGTCTACTCTATACCATATCTCTGATAATATGTTCTACTCTACTCTATACCTTGTCTCTGATGAGATGTTCTACTTTACTCTATACCTTGTCTCTGATGAGATGTTCTACTCTACTCTATGCCTTGTCTCTGATGAGATTTTCTAGTCTGCTCTATTCCTTGTCTCTGATGAGATGTTCTACTCTACTCTATACCTTGTCTCTGATGAGATGCTCTACTCTACTCTATACCGTGTCTCTGATGAGATGTTCTACTCTACTCTATTCCTTGTCTCTGATGAGATGTTCTAGTCTACTCTATACCTTGTCTCTGATGAGATGTTCTACTCTACTCTATACCTTGTCTCTGATGATTGATATGCTCTACTCTATACCTTGTCTCTGATGAGATGTTCTACTTTACTCTATTCCTTGTCTCTGATGAGATGTTCTAGTCTACTCTATACCTTGTCTCTGATGAGATGTTCTACTCTACTCTATACCTTGTCTCTGATGATTGATATGCTCTACTCTATACCTTGTCTCTGATGAGATGTTCTACTCTACTCTATACCTTGTCTCTAATGAGATGTTCTACTGCTTGCTTGCTGGCGTATTTTACCGCTACCATCAGCGGTGTGCTCCCTAGAAAACAATTCTGTTTAAAAATTTTAATTAGAAATTTTAAATACAAAAAAAACAGCTTTAATTAGTCACAAGCACTCAAACAAGGTTTCCTACTTGTGCAATTTATTCGCTTGATGACTACTGTACATTAAATCCGCCAAAATGTTGGAAATTCCTTAATTGTATAAAAAATGCTTGACATTTAATGAAGTGATTCACTTGAAAAACAATTCATATAAAGAAGAACTGTGACAAACGGCCCCAAATGCATTGAGAATCACAATTCGTTTCAGTAAAATGAAGGGTCATTAAAAGTTCCATTACCTATATTCTTTAAAAACAAAGATGTTATCTCTGTTTGCCCGATCATAACTCGGGAACCCCTGAACCGATTTGCCTCAAATATTGATTGGGGAACTTGGGAGAGCCACGGGAATGTTTTAATATTCTAAGTTGAGTTGGCCGACTTTTTGTCAAAAAAAAAATAGCTGAAATCGTAATTTACGACCCAGTGCGGTTTAAAGCCGGGAGTAACTACGAGTAACCAGGGCAAAGCTGGGTTCCCAAGCTAGCATTCAATCAAGTAAATATATGAAGTTGAAATCTAAATAAAAAAACTTACCTAGAATTGTTTTCTCATTTACTAATATTCCAGGATGCCTGGGCAGTTACATAATCTTGTTTACAATTAGAATGGAATTTTTTATAGTTAGAAAGGGATTTTTTATAACTAGAAAGGGATTTTTTAAAGTTAAAAGGGATTGTTTACACCTAGAAAGGGATTGTTTACAACTAGAAAGGGATTGTTTACAACTAGAAAGGGATTGTTTATAACTAGAAAGGGATTGTTTACAACTAGAAAGGGATTGTTTACAACTAGAAAGGGATTGTTTACAACTAGAAAGGGATTGTTTACAACTAGAAAGGGATTGTTTACAACTAGAAAGGGATTGTTTACAACTAGAAAGGGATTGTTTACAACTAGAAAGGGATTGTTTACAACTAGAAAGGGATTGTTTACAACTAGAAAGGGATTGTTTACAACTAGAAAGGGATTGTTTACAACTAGAAAGGGATTGTTTACAACTAGAAAGGGATTGTTTACAACTAGAAAGGGATTGTTTACAACTAGAAAGGGATTGTTTACAACTAGAAANGGAGGTATTTAAGGGGGTCAGAGGGGGGGGGGGACTGGTTTTTGTCACAGTACTCCTGTTAAAATGCATTTGTTTTGTGATGAGAATGGACAAAATGAATATATTCTGATAATATTTTCATTTACAAACATTGTATCAATTATTGCTTGCATTGATTTATAATGATTTCAATTTATAATTACTTTTCCCGTTCATATACTTTCCTTGAAAGGATCCTGTAAATCTGCAATATATTTAGAATGTCGTCGTTGACAAAACTAACTATTTCGGGGGGGAAACATATACTCAATAGTTTTTTTTACACAAAATAACAAAGTATTCAAGAAAATCTAGATATATTAAAAGATTCTAACAACCATTAATCAAAGATGCAGGAGTGCCACAAGCCCGCCCAAGTATTGGTTTGGGCTTTGATTCGTGCATAAAATGCCCATTTTAAGAGTTTTTACGGAAATTATCAGGTTTCCGTCGGATTTCAGAACTTCAACACAACATTACGATCACTTTGAGACTTCTCTAAAAAAAATTACTCAAGCGACCGAGCCTTATTTGACATTAATAATAGGTTTATGGTGTGAACTCAATATTGCTAATTCCATCCCATGGATTTATTAAAAGTGTTAAAAAGAGCAAAAACTAAAAGAATCCAGAACTCAGAAGATTTATGTACTTGTCTGTAAAGTTTATAAAAAACAACCCCACATGTGAACACTGCATTTCAAATAGGAATTTACGTGACGAACATTATTCATTAGTCATTGTATAGAGTTTCAAGGTAATTTTAAGGTTTTATGATTTTTACATTTTGGATAGATAAATTGTTAAAGGATGGATCATGAACTCTCCTGAGCATATCTGAGACAGCACTGACGATATTGAATCTACAGGCAACATGAAGTCCGGCCATACCGTATACATTCTTCTCATTCACATCAATATACCTAGATATACATACATGGATACATAGTTACCAGTCATACAATATACATTCTTCTCATTCACATCAATATATCTAGATATACATAGATGGATACATGGATACCAGCTATACAATATACATTCTTCTCATTAACATCAATATACCTAGATATACATACATGGATACATGGATACCAGCCATACAATATACATTCTTCTGATTCACATCAATATACCTAGATATACATACATACATGCATAGATACCAGTCATACAATATACATGGGATACATGGATACCAGCCATACAATATACTTTCTTCTCAATCCCATGTATATATATCTAGATATATATACATGGGATACATAGATACCAGCCATACAATATACATTCTTCTCATTAACATCAATATACCTAGATATACATACATGGATACATAGATACCAGTCATACAATATACATTCTTCTCATT
>NW_019398124.1:0-23032 GCF_000591075.1 Eurytemora carolleeae
AGGAGAGGAATAGGAAGGCAAGG
The DNA here is from genome assembly GCF_000591075.1 of Eurytemora carolleeae. Classification (NCBI taxonomy): domain Eukaryota; kingdom Metazoa; phylum Arthropoda; class Copepoda; order Calanoida; family Temoridae; genus Eurytemora; species Eurytemora carolleeae. Next base: position 24 of record NW_019398124.1, read on the forward strand.
AGAGGAATAGGAAGGCAAGGAGAGGAATATGAAGGCAAGGAGAGGAATAGGAAGGCAAGGAGAGGAATAGGAAGGCATAGGAGAGGAGAGGAATAGGAAGGCAAGGAGAGGAATAGGAAGGCATAGGAGAGGAGAGGAATAGGAAGGCAAGGAGAGGACTATAAAAACAAGGTGGGGAAAAAGGAAAACAAGAAAACAAGGGAAATTAAGAATAAATACAGGAAAACAAGAAAACAAGGGAAATTAAGAATAAAAACAGGAGAACAAGAAAAGAAATATAAAAAAGAAGAGGAAAATGTTAAACACGGAGAGATAAGGGTTAAAACAATTCAAAAATATGAAAAATAGAAAAACTAAGAGAGAAATAGAAAAAATCAGTAAAGAAATATGGAAACAAGGAAAGAAATGCATGGAAAGGAAGGAGATAAATATGAAAGCAAGGAGAAAAAATAGAACAAAAAAAGAAATAGAAAAACAGGGAGAAATATAGGAAACAGAGAGAGAAACAGGTAAGTAACGAAATAAGTATGGAAACACGGAAAGAAATGGAGAAACAAGGGGTCAAATAGGAAAATTTTGCAAAAAAGTAAATATTAATACAATAGAAAACAAAGGAAAAGAAGAATAGTCATATTAATTAACATTAAAAAGATAGAATAATAAAAAAGAATAAGGTTTAAAATATTGGAAAGCCATGAAGAATTGAAAGCTAGGGAACTAAGAAGACACAGAGTGAAAGAAAGCTGAATAATATTTAAAACCATTCTACGCAGAACACATAGAACCAGGTAGAAAGGTAGAGAGGTAGGGAAGGTATGAGAGTGTATGGTAGAGAATATAGAAGGACATTTTTCGTTGGGACTTTCTCAAAAACCTTTCAATATCAATTGCAGTTATGGTGTACTCCACACAATTTAGAGATTGATATACGATTAGACATTATCTACTCTATTATTTAATATAAGTATTGTTGTTATTATTTTCAGTATTTTCAGTACCTACTTGACATTCATATATATATGTTGCGTATAGCCGGCCAAACGGCTGGACCGATTGGGCTGAAATTTGTTTGCGGACACTCATGGGTGGCCGGGGGGTGTTTTAGGCTTAAAAAATCGCATTTTTGTTCAACATTTTTTAACATATTTTTCCACGGGCAACGCCGGGCTCTTCATTGTTATCATTATCACGAATTGTTACTATAATTATTTTTGATAAGAAATTATCTATTTCAAAAGTAAAAGAATTTGATAGCAACATGCAATTGAAATGAAACAACGTGGTGGGTCCTTAAAAAGTGGAGAAAATGATTTTGTTTGAAATTGTCAAGAAATTTTTAACAGCCATGTTTTTAAAGTGTCGCAACTCACTTACACAATTGATTGTGGCCCTAGACATTATAATATAAATACTGCTGGTTTTTTTTGTGTGAGAGCGTAAACATCTTGGTTTGCAATAATGGGGGTTTAAAAGAACTATACCAAAAACCCGACACATGGGATAAATGATTGCAAAAGTGACATTAGGATTTTAAGGAGCTGCAGATCAACACCAAGTGAGCAACTTTAAACCGGAACTTAAAACTTTAAACCGGAACTTAAAACTTTAAACCGGAAGTTGGTGATTTATGTTTTCAGTTAAATCATGAAAGTTTTTATAAGAAACTAGCTAAAGTGCCCGTCGTTGCCCAGGTTACCCCTAGTTACTCCTACCGTTTACCCGCACTTAGTTTGAATTATGATTTTAGCTGAAGTGGATGACGTAAAGAATTCCGCTAAGTTTTAGCCATAATTTACGTATGGATCTCTAATTGGATTATGAAATTTGAATATATAGATAAATAGTATAGATCCCATCGCCGTTGCAATCTCTATTGGTTCTAAATAGACACCAAGCTTGTCAGTCAACCCTTAATGGATTAGACTCTCCCCGACAGTTTAAACAAGGCACTGCAAATCAAGATGTGCACGCTCTCAATCAAATATCAAAAAGTATTTTTTTTTCAAATTACTCAATTTAAATTTTAGCTTGAAACCATTATAACTTTGCTTTTTTGAGTGGCAAAATAGTATGCGTTAGTTGGTGAAGTAAACCCAAGACGTTGCGACACTTTAAAGTTGATGCTGTCTAAAAATGAAACAACTAAGGATCAGAGTTGTCTTATAGATTTAAGTGAAGGGTGACACAATACACGTTGATGACGGCAAGATTCAGAAGCCTTTAGTATAATATAGAACAATTTGATGCCGAATTTAATGAATTAAAGCCGCGGCTCAAATATTAGTAGCTGTTAAATATTGTTGGTTCCACTTGAAATTGTATTAAATGTTTAAATGTTTGAGCAGGTGCTCATGCAATTAGAACCAGTTTACGGTGGATCACCGACGCGGTCTAATTTCTTTAAAGTCAGCATCTGAAGGTTCAATTTGGGTTTCTCACGTAGACTTAATCCTTGAATTCGTTGTTTAATGATTTGTGGAAGGAAAAACAAGTTTGATCAAATCCAGACAGCTATAGAATTAACCATATTAATTTTCATGACCGGTCTTTTTATCAAACTCGTACTTTTTTGTAGCCCTGGACATTTCAAAACAGATTGTTACTAGTTTCATTAAATAACTTCTTGTCTGTATCAGAATATTTTCAGTAATACGTTAAGCTCTTATTTAAAATCCGTAAAAATATCGAATAAGACCTTGTCACCTTATTCAATGAAATATTTGAAATACTATAGCCAAACAAAAAGTAACAAATACGAAGAATCTACTTTTGTAAAATCAAAAGTTCTGAAGTTAAGACTTTCTAGATTTTTATATATGTATTAGATAAAGATTTTACTTAATCTAAATATTTTAGAACAAATTCAAGATGGCGACTGTAGCTGGTGCCACGGTTGATACCATGTGGGAGCACCGGGAGGTCCGATTTGATATTCTCCTACCGTAAGTAATTTTTATTTTAAAAGAATTAAATCGTTGCCACAAACTCTGATTTTCTAATCTCTATATTTTTGTTATCTAAAGTCATAGACCTCATACATTTCAAACTATGAATTCTGTCAAATTAACTAAGTTTTAAAATATGGAAGGTTTACACCGTCAGGTTGCAATGCTACAGGGATAAGAAAATTTAAGTTTGTGTTTGTTTTGTTTCCATCGTCAGTAGCTGAACCTATTAAATCCCTATTTTAAGTGAGACTTCTCAATATGTACACTATACAATAGGAATAACAATTTTAAAATGAACTACAGCAATTGTGCAGTGTGCACAGAACCATTTAATCTAATAAGTTGATTTTTAGGCTCTAATAAGACCAGGCATGCTTTATAAGTATACTGAAGTACAATAAAGCACTGCTTCAAAGTCGCTTTCCTATATAACAGTTTTAGTTTTATGAGGAGCACTTTTATTATATTATGTGATATTGGTACTTTACATAGCTCTGTGGGGAGGTGTTTGGCTGACCAAAATGTCCCTTAATCTTCCCAATTCAAAAATCACGAATAAAATCAGCGAAATTTATTTTTATATAAAAAGTACGCAAATTCAAAGACGACATTTACTGCAGACAAATGAAGATGCGCCCAGGAGAGTTATTATTGGATAAACTAGACAGTATAGAAGATACTAAGGTAAATACACTCACAAACCTATATTTGTATGTATGATCATAACTCATGAACCCCTTGACCGATTTGCCTCTATTTTTGATTTTGAGAACTCGGGAGATCCACGGGAATGTTCTCAACTAGGTTTTGAGATTCTAAATTGAGTGGGACGAAAATTTCGATTCCCTGTAAAATCAACCAAGTGCGGGTAAAAGGCGGGAGTAACTACAAGTAACCTGGGCAGGGCAGGGTTCCCAAGTTAGTATTTATATAAAGTAGTAATCTTAGTTTGTCTGTTTGTTCTGATGTCCGATCATAATTCATGATCCCTCGGACCGATTTGCCTCAGATTTTGAATGACATACTTTTCAGAACCAAGGGAATGATTTTGGCCTAGTTAAAAAGTTTGTTGACTTTAATGGGGATTTTTTAGGGTTTCAGACAAAGCTGGGTTCCGAATCTATATTGTTTTATAAAGTCGAGACTCGAGATTATATAGCATAGATTAATTAAAATAACAGGACTCAAGATGTCGTATTTTCAAGATTTGGATGAAACTCGTTCACAATAAACCTGAGGCAGTCAGCGTAGTTCAGCTCTCTCTGTTTTGTATTTCTACACCGCGAAACTCCTCTCGGCTTCTGCCTCAGAGTTATTGTGAACGAGTTTCATCCAAATCTTTAAAAGACGACATATCAGTTATTTTAATTAATCTGTGACATATAGATTTAAAATAAAAGATTTTTAGACAAATATTTTGGTGAATCTCTGAAAACTAAATTTGACCTTTCTTGTTTTAAAAAATAGAGGGAATACTAAGCAAGTTTTAATTTTATATAATAATTTTAACAGTTTGTTTTCTCTGTCAATTGGAAAGGTTAAAAAAAAATGAATAAAAAACGAATAGTTTTAGATTTTCAAAGTGGATTGGTGTATTCACGGAAAAGGTCCGATTAAATTTTCATATTTGTAAACCTATTATATTTGTAAACCTATTATATTTGTAAACCTATTATATTTGTAAACCTATATATAAATCTATATATAAACCTATATATAAACCTATATATAAACCTATATATAAACCTATATATAAACCTATATATAAACCTATATATAAACCTATAAACCTATAAACCTATAAACCTATAGTTCAAATTTATGCGATTCTACGACTTTGTGACCTCGTATATTTAGTTCTACAGATATGAGAAGAGCAAAATATTCCGGTATCATCTTAGAAATTTTAAAGTTTTTCTTTTTATTAATTACTCTATACAACACTAGCTTGGGAACCCAACTTTGCCTGGAAACAAGAGTCAACTTATTCAACACTTTGGCCTTAAACCAAGCTAAGAACATTCCTATGGTTCTACAGAGTTCTCCAATCAAAAAATTTGAGGCAAATCGGTTAAAGGGTTTCTGAGTTATGATCGGACAAAAACAATCAAACAGAGATTACCTCTTTGTATTTATATATCGAAGAGGAGATTGAAAACATAAGATATCAAATATTGTGCTGTAGGGAAATGCAGGAGACAGGGGGAGGATGCTGATCACCAATATCAGAGCAATCTGGCATTCACAAACCATGCCGAGAGTTAGTCTTTGTAAGTTATTATTAAAGTGACCGTTAACTATTTTCAAGCGACCCTCTATTTATAGTTGTGCAATGCGCATGTTCGATTAACAACGGTTCTCAATAATCCTCACATGTACCCAGCCAGCACTGAAGGCTGGGTACACTAGACTGTCTGGTTCGAGTAAATGTGTATAAGTAAAACAGTATATCCTAGTACCGGTTCGTGTCATAAGACCCATGTTTCCTGTGTTTTCTTCAAAGCAAATGGTGAATTACGGATTTATGCAGCATTAACAAGGAAATAAAATGGGAAATTTTTTTTTTTTTTTAAACGCCATATTCATTGAGGGTAACGTTTGGAATTGGAGCTGAAAACTTAAGAATTGGATACCCTTAATCCTAATCCCATAATCTGAATGCTACATGTAATACAGATACGTTTTATAACAAATACAGATTCGATGCTACATCGATTGGACTAATGTCCGATTGAACTAAAGTCAGCTGTTCATAAGCATGCTTTTAGAGCATTTAAAAAATATAAATTTAATAATGTTAATATGAACTTATTAAAAATAAAATATTTTATCACGTTGAGGACTTACAGTCCTTTTAAACATTAGTCTTAATAAACATTAATCCGAAATTTACGTTCGTTCAATCGATCACTAGTTCAATTGATATGACACTACAAATGCAGGAAAATTAAAATTGGTTTATAGAAGTTAAAGAGCGCATCTCTAATCTCTAGAAGTTAATCTACAGACTAAATTTGTCTTCAGATTAGCAAAAGGAGAGGATCAAGCATTAATCTCGATATCCACCATTCTAAAGTTTTCAGCTCAGCTCGGTTATGTTATAAAAAAAAAAACAATTTTGAAACAAACCAATAAACATTTGTTGAAAGAAATGAAATGTCCCAGAAATATACCTTGTTTAAATAAGGTTAACTTGAACAATCGAATAAAATTATTAATTATTATTGTTTCTTCCTTTATTAAAATCAATTAACTGTTCAGCAATTGGCTACAACTGTATTCTGAATCTGACAACCAAAAAAGTGAACTCCAAGCTTCGAGGGATTACTGAAGCTCTTTATATTCTTACAAAATGCAACCAATAATAATAGTAATAATAAGGTTTGAGTTTATATTTACCAACCTTGTACCTGGGAATGCTCGCCTATTCACATCATTGATCGGAGTTTACAGGTATTTAGGGTGTCAAAAAAAATGAAGAATCTGTACAAGGTGTCCCAAAAAATGTAGAATCTATATAGGGCTTCCCTTTAAACGTATAGCAGGTTGTCCCAACTATCTAAGTGTATCTAAGTGTATCTCAATAGTTCCTTTTTTATGATATATTCAAAACATGCATCAGCTGTAGGGTAGGTAGTACTTCAAATACGCATGATAAGAGTCGGAGTCGTATATGTCAATACATTGAAAACCACTCTCTATTTCAATTTATATTTCAACCAAGCTTTGAAACAGCAGAACCAGTTAAACATTTCAAAATATTTCATCAAAGAGAATATGCCAATTAACAGCTTCAATTTGTTTATTTGTAAACTTGTAATTTGATAAATAAAGGGATCAAAGCATTATTAATAAAAAGTCGTCTTCATTGCATTGATATAGTCGCCGACCTTTGTATAAAAAAGTTTTCCTTGCTTAAATATTTGTAATGAAATCCAAATTGGCAAATCTTTATTATCGCCCAAAATATAGAAGCTGTAAAGTCATATTCAAAAAAGCTGCATGATGATTCATACAATCTATATTTCATGCAAAGTCATTCTTCCTCTATAAATGGATTAAAATGGTGACAATAAATGCCCATGTCAAAATAGGATTTTTATCATGCAATATTTGCGTTAAAAACTTGAATAATAATTGTTCTCTTTCAGGGCATTTAACTCCAGTAAGATGTATAGAGAGCTAAAACTTAGGAATATAAAAACAATTCTTTAAATATCAAAATTGTAAAAAAGTAGTAATTTTATTTTGGTTTCGATGGTCAGTATAAAAAAGATTTGTTATCATTTCTTTTTAATTGACTAAGATGTAACAAGGGTTGTTAATCGTTTTTGAAAACGATCATTAAATGATTGTTTTTTGTTTCGTTTTTCAATCGTTTACAAAAACGATCGCTTCGTTTTCGGAAAAAACGATCGTTTCTAAAAACGACCATTTTTAAAAACCGAAGTTTTTAAAATAAGATCGTTTCGTTTTCGATTTTTCGTCGTCGTTTTCATTACAAAACGATCGTTTTTAAAAAAAATGTAAACTTTAACATCCCTGTAATGTTCATATTTAGATTTTTTGTAAAATAATAATTAGCAAAGTTTTGATTGATAAAAATCCCAGAGGAGCCATTCTTGAGGACTCAGCTCTTAAACTTCTTCCTTTAGAAGAGATAGTCTCAACTATAAATGGAGTTTGGAATCTTTCCAGGTTTCACTTTGTGCTGGGCATCTTATTTCAGGGGACATTAGTTCAAAATCTGCTAAGTTATCTTTCTCAGGAGTATATATACAATATATCTTTCAATTCAAGTCAAGTTGAAAAATACTACAGCATAAATCTATTCAAAATTGAGAAATGATCAAAAAATATAAACTTAACTTAATCAAGGTGTGAGATTCAGTTTTTGATTTCGTTTTTAAAATCAGTGTTTGAAAAGGGGCATGAAAACAGTTTGGAACTAATGTCCCCTGTATTTGATCCATTTTATTACATTTAAGGTTCTTACTTTTTGGTTTATAGCCTAAACCATACAGCAGAAATAACTTTCTTATTATTCATATCGTATATCTGTTTTAGAGATAATCCCATGATATTATTTAACAAACTAATTAGTAACTCTAAAATCAATATTTTAAATTATTATGTATTAAACAGGGTTACCCACAAAGGATGATACATAGATGACGACTCTAAGAAATTATTACTGTCTGTTTCCTTATATTCATGTTCTCCTGCAACTTCAAACTTGTTTCTTTCTTTTCTAAATTATTAAATAAGCCATAAAATGACTATATACAATCTTGCAATCGTCATATTTCAAGAGTTTCAGGTCGTCTTTACAATCTCATCCTTTGCAGAGTCATCATCATCATTGGAGTACTATTGGAGACCCCCATATATTCGTTTGAGACCCCATTATTTTCGTTTGAGACCCCCAGATTCTCGTAGGAGACCCCTAGATTCTCGTAGGAAACCCCAATATTCTCGTAAGAGACCCCCATATTTTCGCTGGAGACCCCCATATTTTCGTTTGAGACCCCATTATTTTCGTTTGAGACCCCCAGATTCTCGTAGGAAACCCCAATATTCTCGTAAGAGACCCCCATATGTTCGTTGGAGACCCCCATATTTTCGCTGGAGACCCCCATATTTTCGTCCATGGGGGTCTCTAATAGTGCTCCAATGATGATGATTTCTTTCCAGTCTCATTCCTATGTATTTGTTAAGTGACCAGGGAAACCTAGGGACGATGATTGTAACGAATGTTCGAATTGTCTGGTTTGCGAACTTGAACGATCTTTTCAACATCTCTATTCCATACATTCAGATTGCTTCGGTAGGATATTCAAAAGAAATAATCTAAATAAATAAATAATCTCTGATAAATTACGCCGACCATCACATTTTTTGTTTTAAAACGTAATATTGTAATATTGTGAAATAAACATGAAGTGAAAATTAAACAAGATAATCTTTTTTTTTATAAAGAAAACCTATTTTTCCCCTTTTTACTACAAATATAAATATTTTGACGTTCTACATAACTAATATAATTTTATACGTCTATGTACAATGTACATATGTAGATATCTAACTATCATAGATGAAAAATATAAATAAAACCCAATCTAACCAAGGTTCGTCAGAGAGAATCCAAGTTTGGAACTGCTCTAGTCATTGAAAGCTCGGAGTTAAGTGGAGGCTATATTTTAGGATTTAGGTTAGAAATTCTAGAATTTTTAATTTTTTTCTTTGATAAAAATACGTTATCTCTTACATTCTTGATCAGATTAAGGTTTCAAGTGTAATGTTATAAATCGGGCCATTTGTCATCTTTGCATGAAGGGTCATTGTAAATTAAGATGACAGTCCCTTTAAATTGATATTATTTAATATTTATGTATTATCTATTTTCTTTAGTTTTTGGCTGTTTATATTGTAGGATTGACCCTGGGGAGAAGTTAGTTAGTATTCAGAAGGAAATATCTTCTCTTCTAGTTTTGTACTCAGCAACTCCAATATTCGGAGTTGAATATGTTTCCCAGGTAATTGTTCTAAACTTGTTAACAGTGGTATATATTTTCTTTAAATATCCCCCCCCCCCCCCAACTCCGTTTAAATTAATTTTCTTCCGCCAGAGATTAGATGTGCGTGGAGCGGCAGGCTTTATTTTAAGTCTATTATTTTATCTAAATGGATGAAAAAATCCGCCTTTGAAACATGTCCAATTCCCATTTTTTCACCCAAATTATCAAAAATTATTTAATTGAAATTCTTTAAATCAAATACAACACTGTCCGAATTTGATTAATTTAAGCTGTTAAGTGTTACTTTTTAAACGTAGTTTCCTTTTAATTTTGTATTTTCCAGGGGGGGGGGGCAAGAGGACCACTGCCCCCCTGAATACGCCACTTTTTAGATAGTAGAAAAATGTTGTCTTATGCACAATCTATCTTTTATCTTTCATTGTTCATTTTATCATTTATCATTTAATTTTACTCAACATAGAAAAATATTTGTTCATCAGGATGAACCATTGAAGGAGGAGGACTTAATCCCAGTGGTTGACAACATGGATGAGATCAACGAAATTGATGAATATAACGAGGAAACTAACGATGCATTTGCTGCGTATCTTGCTGAAGGATCTCAGAAGGATCGTGAAGTTGTTTTCTCTAGAGAGCTAGGCCTAGGTAAGAGTTTAGAATTTATGAAAAATGATGAAAAAAATATAAAGGTTGTCAGATACACTTTAAAAATTGACTTTGATAGGATGGTAGGCGATTATATCAACATTATAAAGACGATTTTTTTTATTTAAGTTTTACTTGTTAACAAGCTTTTTAGTTCAAAAGTAAATAAAGAGAAGCTTTTTAAATTGACTGCTTCTCTTTGTTTTCATGTTTTTGTGTATCCATGCTGTTTAAAAGCTTGATATGAATCAAAATTGAAATCAAAAGTCGTCTTCATTATATTAATATAGTCCCCTACCACCGTATTTAAAATAATTTGCGACATTGATTAGAAAGCCTGCTTATAGGGAATTAATAAACAAAAGTATCCCTATAGTTCTGACCGCGTCAACCTTTTTGCACTGGCTAGTCCTATCCACAGAGCTAGGTACAGTACAAACTGGGAACGGAAAGGTTGACCCGGCTCGGAAATTTAAATGTACTACGGCTGCCCGTGAAATAAACGGTCTTCCTTTTTCCTACTTTCAAAACTACGGGCGATGCTAGAACTTGCTCAAATTTAAACAATTTTGGAAATACTCTCTATATACAATTATTTTTAAATAACAAAAAAATACAGTCAACATTTTGAAATGAATGCCAGGAGTAGGAGGGGTGTGTTGCTTGTGATAATTGTTTTAATAATTGTACACCCTGTTTAATCTATTTAGCTATAGAGAAGTTGAAGGATGGGTTTACCCTGGAAAGCTTGTGGTCTGTGTTACCCCCAGAACCGAACAAGAAGCATCTGCTAGACTAAAAATGACCGTTCAGCGTTTAATGTTATAGAAATACATCGTTTTCATCATTGCACACAACATAATACATGAACAAAATAGATTTGATTACCTCGAGATTATAGTTATATGAACAAATAAAGAGAAAGCTAGTAAATTATATCTTCATGTTTGTGTGTAACATGTAATATGTACAAAACATAGTGTGCACTGTTCGCACTGTAAAGAAATTGAGTCTTTGCCACAAATTCAGTTTTTGTAAAACCTATATCATTGCAACCTTATGATGTAAACCTTTGATATTTCAAACTTATATTATTTGATCTAATAGCATTTATAGTTTAAAATATTAAAGGTCTACGACAATGGGTTGCAACGATATTGAAATTAGAAAATCAGAGTTTGTGGCAAAAAGCTCAATTCCTTTCCCTTCTGAAAATGCTAAATGTTCAAACTGAAAATAATTAAGGTCAAAATTTGAATTATTTCCATTTAACCATTTGACTAAAAGTTTATTGACAATATTTTAATATTCAAATTATGGAATGAAAAGACTTTAACACTTTATAAAGAATTTGGCCCAAACCCGACACACAGATCGAGTCAGGTCTGGCCCAAATCTCTGTCTGGAACCTACCTCCCCTGAATTTATACATATTCACAGTTCTTACATTTGAAACACATCAATTTTAAAACGGATATTCTCATAATTAATTTATATTTAATTCTCCAGAAAATCCTTGTTATCCATCATTATTCATGTCACTGCAAGGTCGTCAGTATAAGCATTGTTTGCTACAGGGTGTCCCAAAAAACATGGGAATTCAGTGACGAATTCGATATCGTCTTTGTTATGAATTAGCATTGTAATACCTAATTTCAACAGCCATAATTTTATTATGTCTGCTAGAATTTATTTTATGAAAAGGGTAAAAGACTGCAAAGATGTGTCTATAATGTCTTTGCAAGAAGAACAGTGAAGACGGACAGGTTTACTCTGTTTGTATACTGCAGTTTTCTTGTTTTACTAAGTACAATCGTATGCAGTCAAAACATAAACAAACAAAATGTGAACATAGCAGACGAAACTCTTACAGATTACAGCTTTCTCAGTAGGTATCACTATACTAAATCAAAGAATTTTTTGAAAAGACGATATCGAATTCGTCACTGAATTCCCATATTTATTGGGACACCCTGTATGATATGATTTCCCCATGGTAGTACATTCTTTCATTCAATTTTTTTTTCAGTCAGTCTAAGATTAATTCAATCAGAAACCATCAAAGAGTTTTTTTTCTAAAGGAGCCAATACAATGGGAGCTTAGCAATCTCGGTGCAGTGAGTAAGTGATAAAAAATTTAAATTTTAAAGTTTAAATCTCCGAGAGAGTTTGAAATTGAGGGTAGTGACTGGTGGGGCAATGAGTGGAAAATTTAAATTTTCAAAGTTTGAACCTGAGTGATAGTGAGGCGTTAGTTTTCATTTGTCCTGGAGTTAAAAAAATTTAATTTTCCCTCACTACACTGCCGGGCCCCAATACCCTCAGTTTACATATCTCCTGGAGTTTTCAAACTTTTATTCTCACTAAAAGAAGATGGTCCATTTGGCTTACTGTCCTGTTTTGTCCTTTGTGGCCTGTAAGTAAACTGTACAAATTGGTTTCAGTATTGTCCCTTGCTATAAGGACAATTTCAAGTGAGGGTTTTGCAAGTTGCAGTTGTGACATATCTTCTCAAAACATGGGAAGAAAAATCAAAATGTGCTCTGGCTGAAATATTTGGGTAAACACATGAAATAATTGGATATATAATTATTGAACAAATTCAAGTGGATTACTGGATTCTTCAATTAGATAAATAAAAGTGTTTCTCTTAAAATCACATAACATTAATAAAAATACTGTATTTAATCCTATATTATGGAGTACATTTAAAGCAGGCAATCACAATCTTTAAAGCATTGGGCCGGGGTGCAGTTGTTTTAATTTTCTCTTAAGCTATAGTAATCGTAGTTGTACGTTATACATATACACTGTACAGTGATATTCTAAATAACCCACTGAGCCCAAAACTTAAGACAGGGTATTGTTACGAAAACCAGTTTTAAAACCCGGGTTTCACGAATGGGGTTATACAGCTTTGTGCACATCAATATTTTTATAATGAAATACTATTTTTTTTCAGTTTGTTTATATTCTCCATTTTTTCGAATCTCTAATATCAAAATACACACGAATGTTAAGACCTCACAAGGAAACGCGGGAGTTAAATTTTGGGCTCTGAATAACAAAAATTGAATGAGAACTACCAAGTCTTCTATGACATTAGAATAAGCTTGCCGCATTCATTATAGGCAACCTGATTTTAGCAATATTTTTAATAAAAAAAAAATTAAAATATAGCCCTTATCCTGCCATTTCAAAATGTGGTCTTCAATTTTTTTGCTCTCAAAATAACAAAGATATTATGAATATTTTTTAAAGTTTCAATTAATTAAATAATATCATGAACAAAGATAATTCATATATCTGGTAATTATGAAAGCATATAATTGGCGGAACATATTTTAGGAATGGCAGGACTAGACCTATTTAGAGATTAGGAATAGCAGGACTATAGACCTATTTAGAGATTAGGAATAGCAGGACTAGACCTATTTAGAGATTAGGAATAGCAGGACTAGACCTATTTAGAGATTAGGAATAGCAGGACTAGACCTATTTAGAGATTAGGAATGGCAGGACTAGACCTATTTAGAGATTAGGAATAGCAGGACTAGACCTATTTAGAGATTAGGAATAGCAGGACTATAGACCTATTTAGAGATTAGGAATAGCAGGACTAGACCTATTTAGAGATTAGGAATGGCAGGACTAGACCTATTTAGAGATTATTGTTTCATAAAAAAATATTGCTAAAATCAGGTTTAACCAATGTTTAATGCCTCAAACTATTTATCAAAGTCGATTTAGAAGTCATCAAATTTACAGTATACCGGGTTATTTAGAATATCACTGTATGAAAATGAACAATTTATAAAATAAATAATTCACAGCGTAGGTAGTTTAAATGATAGTCGTCCAAGTCTAAAACTACTCATTGTCTAAAGGTTCTTGGATTTCTGATCTACTTGACCTGAACTGGAAAGCATGCGACATTTATATGAAGTGTATGAAGTGAGGGGCTAAGGGTAAACAGAAGCAAAATAAAGCTTTAGTATTTAGAGCTAGTATACATAAGATTTCCACAAAATTTCTTTTATCAATTTTAAAATGTTAAATTTCATTTTCCCCAAAACTTTGAAGCCATTTTTCTCAAAAATAAGAAAAACTTTGTCAGATTATAAATGGAATGACCGGTAATGTATGGTAGTTGGACTGAGAATGTAGTATATATTGTAACATATTTTTGGATTAATTTGAGACATATATAACCTTGTAATGATGTATAATTACTGAGTTTGAGCGCAAAGTCGACGTTTAACGTTTTAAACTATTAAATAGTGGTGACAAAAAATGTTGAAAAAATTCAATAGTAAACTAATTAGAAGTTTAGGCACATATTTCTCAACTGAAATTTTCTCAATAAATCAATGTTAGAATCAATTATTTTTCTCATCATTATATCGACTTTCTTATTCTTTATGAATTTGTTCGCAGACTTCTTCAAATTCTTCAAATGTCGTATTTTCAAAAATAATTCCAGGAAATCTACAGAAAATTTTTGTGAACAATGAGACAGAAACCAATTACTGAATAAGATTACTTATTTTCGATGATAATAGTTAATTTTTATTTTCTCGCAACATGTTCCTTAACAACTAATTAGTTTACTGTAGAATTTGTACTACATATTTTGTTGTAGTTATTGAATAATTAAAAAAAAAACAATTCTCAAAATAATCCCTCAAAAATGAACAATCTTTAAGGATTGAAATTGCGCTCTTGCTGAACGTCTAATAGGTCTCAAATGATTCCCTAAAAAACTTTTCCACAATACTACATTCTCAGTTCAAGTACCATACATTGCCGGTCACTTCATTTAAGAATATTTTGGAAATTGAAGTCTAAACAAAATATTTTTAATCTCCAATTATTTTTAAATCACAAAGATATGCAGTAAACATTTGGAAATGCCAGGAGTAGGGGTATGTTGCATTTGAGTAATGTTTAAATAATTCAAAAGAAATTTGTTCAACACTAAAATTTTACAAATTATTCAAGAAATCATTTGAAAATTGATGATTAACATTTTCCATAATTGAATTTTGAGATTTTAAAAATATTGTCATGAATTATTTAATTAAGAACAAAATTATCAATATGATAATTTAGCTGGCAAGATTCTATGCAATTAGATACAGGACACCCTTTAGAGAAAAAAAGCATAAATCTAAGGGGGTAGAATACTAATGGGAATTGCTGTGATTGCATTTGCAAAAGTATGACTAGCTTGAAAAAAGAGCCCAGTATCATTCCAAGTTTTGGTCTCAATATCCAGCTTCTCAACCTTAACATATATATTCCTGATAATTAACTAAAAATAATAAAAGTGATAGAGGTAAAAATTAAATCATTTCTTTCTTGAAAAAGAATATTTTAGGAATTTTAACTAAAGTTTAAAAAGGTTGATGTTATATAACGGTTTAAGTTGTTAAAACTTGTCAAATGAGTGTAGTAAATGTAATTTTGTCCAAACAAACCTTTTCCTTGTTATTTAATTTATTTCCAATAGCATATACTCCGTCTGAGGTGGTCACAACGGCATGAGAATTTCTAAGAATACAAATTTGTAAATTCAAATATAAAGGAACTGAGTTTTGGCGCCAATTCTGATTTTCAAATCACTATGTCTTTGCAACCTGATGGTGTTAGCCTTTGATATTTGGAACTGTCATTATTTGATCTAAAATAATTCACAGTTTGAAATATCTAAGGTTTCTGACATTGAGATGCAAAGATATAGGGAAAAGAGAATCAGAGTTTGTGACAGAAACTCAATTCCTTTGGATAAGAGGAAATAACAAGACGTGTAAGTCTGACTACAACAAAGTGATATTTCTATTTTGATAAAATGTTTTTTCAAAATTATCAATCAATTATGAAGCAATTGATAGATAAGATCAGCTTTACCTTTCATAGTTTAACTCCCCTATTACTGTCCAAGTTCCAACAGAAGGCTTGAATATCTCGGTGGACCCTTTAAATGATATATAATTAACAAAAAGCATGTATGTATTTAGGGGTTAGAAGAAAAAAGTGCTTCTTTTTCAAAACAGAACACCTTGTTGTCTTCCACCAATGTTAAGTAAATAAAGAGCTAAAGGGTATTGTTGTGCAAATCAAGCATCACTTAAAAGTAGAGGTAACTACTTGAAATTATTCTTCAAAACTAATAAAAATAAGCTATCCCTTTAACTAATAACAAGACTAAAATTTATTCTTTCCGGTAAACAAATCAGAGCATTAAGACATCAGTTAAAGAACACACAAAGTTTAGCTTCAGATTTAAAAGGGAACTGATTTTCCGTATTAATGACACTTTCAGAAGATGGTCGTACTTTTTGAACCAGCAGAGTTGCCTCCTGCAACTATGAAGACCTCCTCTCCGTCCACATCCTGCAAGAAGTTGTTATTGAAATCCAGGGCATTTATCTTTGTTCGGAATTCTCATCCAAGTTTTGAACTAGTCATGAACTTTAGTTCAAAGTTTATGACTAGTTCAGAGCTTGTATTTAAGAGCTGAGTTTTTATGAGTTAGGTTTAGAGTTAGATAAAGAGTTCATGTTCCTGGGCAATAATGCTTGTCCCAATAAATTAATAAATAAATATATGGACAGTGAACATGTAATACATGTATATTGTGTGTATGTATTTGAATATTGAGGTAGTAAAACAATGGTGTATAAAACTGATATAAAATAAAAAATCCACCGTTTCTCGAATTTGAAAGTCATCTTTTTCTCAACTTGAAAAAACTTAACCAAAAGTGGTACACAATTTCAGCTTAAAGGGAGTGTTCGCGAAAAATGAAAGGAGGTATAGGCTTAATGCGATAAAAAAGCGCTTTTGATCGCTACTAATCTTACTTCTATCTGTTGCGTCTATAAAAGGAGAAAGTTGTTAAAGACGTCTCATACCGAATAACTTAGCGCCCCTACAAATTCAGAAAATTGCAACATACTACTTTGACCGTAAAAAATCAATTTAATTTCAAACAAATCATTCAGATATTACAACCTATAGTCATCGATTATCTTTCGCCACATTTGTATTTAGTTTATATTTTATAATATTTTTTAATTAGATTATTTCTCTTGTCGCTTGCGCAACTATCTAAGAATGCCGCGCCCCACTCACATTTTTCGAAATCCGTTAAAACGTTTTCTAAAAAATAAAATATTATTAAATATAAACTGTATACAAATGTGCCGAAAGATAATCGATGACTATAAGTTGTAATATCTGAATGATTTGTTTAAAATTAAATTGACTTTTTACGGTCAAAGTAGTATGTTGCTATGGTCTAAGTCGTATGTTGCAATTTTCTGAATTTGTTTGGGCGCTTTAAGTTATTCGGTATGAGACGTCTTTAACAATTTTCTCCTTATAGACGCAACAGATAGAAGTAAGATTAGTAGCGATCAAAAGCGCTTTTTTATCGCATTAAGCCTATACCCCCTTTCATTTTTCGCGAACACTCCCTTTAAATGCAAGTTTTGGAATGACTAATTACGAGTTTAAGTCGACTTTATATTGCAATACAAATACATCTAAAGGTTATTACGTACCAAAAAAGAACTACAGCCAAATTTTTGGCGAGGGATATTCAGTTTTGGAAGATCTTTGCCAATTCCTAAAAAATAAGAAGCAAAAAAAAATGGCGCGCCTCCTGAGTCCTCCTTGTAATTTCAGAAAGAAGAGTTTTCAGAGTAAAAAATTCATTGACATTTTTTCACATAATTTATTACAAAAAAGACAAAAAAAACACATTTACCTCAAAGCAAGCCATGCGAGATATTTTTTAATCTTTTTTATTTTCTATTTTTTACCTGAGATAATATCATATTCAGTTACAATATCCTTTCCAATCACAATGAATGATCTATCCGAGAACCTTAATAAGTAATACAAAATCTTTGTGTGTGATCAAAACTAAAAAAAATCTTAAAAATTATCGACAAATAACATTTAAATATCATCATTTAATAAAACCAAATCATTAATTAAACTTAATTAAGAAAGAAGACTAAATCTAAATTCAACTTATTGAATTTAAAGAGTCCCAGATTGTCATTAAATTTTTATTGTTTGTGGGTACACCTGTAATTGAATGTGTACCTGATTGCACAACTGAAGTCATTCCATTCTGGGGTTGCCATGCCTACTTTGCTCACCAAATCTGTTTAAAGGGAGAGACCGGGAATGTATGGTATTTGAACTGAGAATGTAGTATTGTGGAGACATTTTTTAGGATTCATTTTAGACACATAATTTCATATAATTACTGAGTTTGAGCGCAAAGTCAACGTTTTCAGAATCGATTTTTAAAAATGATAAAATAAAGACGTCAAAAAATGTAAAAAGTTCTACAGTAAACTAATAAGATGTTTAGGAACATAGTTCACAATTGAAATTTTCTCAATAAATCAATTTTTTCTTTTTCATCATTATATTGAATTTCTTAATCTTTATGAAACCAATAAATGAATAAGATTAATCATTTTCGGTGATAAAAGTGGATTTTTATTTTCTCAACCTTAACAACTAATTAATTTACTGTAGAATTTATACTACATTTTTCATCGTCGTCATTGAATAATTTTTTTTTAAAACCGGTTCTCAGAATCTTCCCTAATTAATTTAAATTGTTTAGATTTCTCGTTTTCTTTATTTTAAAGAGATAAAGAAAACGAGAAATCAATCAAACCCATAGTAAAATATCTTTTTCTGTTTTTAAAAAAGTTCTTTCTGTTAAAAAATATACGCGTTTATATTTACAATATTATATGTCAAAATCATAACATGTTTTTTTACGAAATAAATATTTTGTGTTATAAAAAAAAAAAAAAAAATTAAAAATTGAATTTGCGCTCTTGCTGAAAACATGTGCACCGTAAAAACATTTCATATGGTCTCAAATGATTCCTAAAATTTTTCTTCCCAATACTACATTCTCAGTTTAACTACCATACATTGCCGGTCACTCACTTTTATTAAATTTAAAACATGTAAAACCTTCCCTAGATAGCTGGAATAGTTTTTTCTAATCACTAACCTCCTTCCAGCAGATATTCAGCCGTGCGTCTGGAACCTATATCGGATCCACCTATAGATTATGAACTGTTTACAATCAAACAAATGATGTTTGCATTAATTTAGCTCTTTAAAATGATAATATAAAATTTTTACAGTTGCCCAAGTGCATAAAGAATATTGTTGGTTTAGTCTTAAATAAAGAAATTTATAAGTTGCAATTCTGTACAATAGGGAATCTAGGTGGGATGAAAATTGATGAAAAAATATTCTTTTACTTTCCATTCCTTTCTTTGAGGAACCCCACCGCCCGCCCCCCCCCCTTTATAAGCTTAGAAATGAAATTTCAAATGAGGCAATGCAAGTACAGTTTATATGGGTTAGTCGTTAACAAGCAAGAAGTTCTCAAATACAGAGTTAGGTATGACATGCAGAAGAACCATCTTACTGTGAAAATAACAGTGAAAATCAATATGTTAAAGTGTAGGAATGTGGGTTGGGAAACAGTTTACTTCGGTGGAAAGATTAGAATTTTCATGAACAGGATGGACACTTGGAACGGCTCAGTTACATTTGCCATAAATACATTGGGTCTGTAATTAATTGATTGATTGATTCTTGAGAAGTAATACCAAGAAATATTTAGATTAGGAAGAAGGAAAGAGATTTAAATCAAATTGGTTCAAGAACTTTTATGCAATAAAAAACCATCCTCATTATATTCAATACTTAACGAGACTGCACAATTAAATTAAAGTAACCCTTAATATATAAATAAAGGCATGTCGGGTTCACAACAATACCTTTAAACGGTTTGCTGGGGAACACACATTTATGATGTACACCGATTGAAAGTAAATAAAACCTTATAATATAAAATCCGAGAAAAAAATGAAAATCATTTACATTTTAAAACATATATTCAAAGACGTTTCATACATATATTTTCTAAGAATCCTATCTACATGCTGTAACATTTTTTAACACAGTTATAAAAAATAAGCTTCAGCTTCTTGTTTAAATGTTTTTATATTCTTTCTACTGTTTTCATTAAATGTTACATTGTGTTTTTTAATCTGCTTAAAAATCTATCATTCCCTTCACAACAATGCAGTTATATTTAAAATTGTCTTTTCAGGTTCCTATGACTTGTCCCTTTATCTAAGGTCTCTCTGTGTATTTTGGAAAGTTTTCGCTTCCTCCAATGAGTATATCTGTATATCTGTATATCTGTATATACAGAGCGCCCCATATCATATTAGATTATCTCCAAGCTTTAACGACAACATAATTACGCAAAATTGTCACACAAAAAAACCAAGCATTTTCTGCAAGATAATTTTTATATTAGTCTGATTTAACTTTTCCAAATGATTTATTCTTCTTAAATTTTCTGATTAGTCAGGAGAATCAAATTTGAGACCCATTAAAGATCTAATATGATGTGGGACACCCTGTAGTTTCTTGATCTAGATAATCAATTTGTATCCGCACTAGCTTGATATATTAACTAGGTGTTTTGTTGGATTGTGACATCACATGTTTATCAGAGTTTGATTCTTCAACGACTGTGGGGGCACTGGGTTTGTTATCATTCATTTCTCCCAGAGTATAAGATCACAATATGCGTACATCAAGGGAGGGAACCCCCGGACGCCATGAGCCTCCGCTATGCAGACACGAGCCTCCGCTATGCAGACACGAGCCTCCCAGATTTGCTAGGCATACCGTGCCTCCACTATGCAGACCAAGCATCTGCTATGCCTCTGCTATACAGTAAACGAAACTCCATCATACAGCACAGCTTTTTTAATCTTGATTTTCTGTGTGATAAAAAATTTACCAATTTTTTTTTGACATAGAGTGGCATAAGGATTTTATTTAAGATTAGAGATATTTATTGATTGTCATGATTAGAAACATAAATGGATAAAGGGTTTTATAAGATTTATACTAAAACTTTAAACATTTCTTATTCAGACAGGAAAATATTTGGAGAAATATTTCTGGAGTAAAAATTATACAAATTTTCTAGATTTAATTTAAACTACAAAAAAAAGGTATCTCTTAAACCAAAAGATTTTAAAAGATGAGATGAAATGAAATTCAAATTTTTATAGTGCCTTTAAAGGCCCCCCCCCCTATCAGAAAGGTGACAGGCATGATACTTTTTACTCAGCTATCAATATCATTTTCTCTCTGACATCAAATAATTAATTTACCGATCATATAGTATCTGTCTTGTACTATAACAGAGGTGCTTTCTTGTCTTCTTTCCTGTAACGTAACCTTAATAAAATCTTTATAGGCAACTAAATCTGAAATCCTCTTAAAAGTAAGAAAGAAGAGATGGAACTTTGAATAGATAAAAGTTGCGTATTGATTCGTTATCTACCCCAATTATTTGCTTTCTTATTCTTGCTTTAAGAATCTTTACATGTTTTGGTTTGGCGTTCGAAACTTTATAAAAAACAAAGTATTTTGAATTACTTCTTACTTTCCCAACCTGGACAGGAATCAGAATACCTTGTGACCAAAAAGAAAGTTTACAAAGAATCCTTTAATCTACTTTTTACATATAAATCTATGTAAACTATTTGAAGTATAGTGCACGGATACAACTTTTTACCTCTGACTTTTGTCCTCCTATAAAGTGAATCATTCAATTTCTTTTAAATAAATAGATATTTTAAATTCCTTGCTAATCAAAGATCAAGGATTGACAAAAATAGATAAAAAAGAAATAAAGAAATGTTCTTTGTTTTCACTTCATCAGAAGTATAGCAATAAATAATTTGGACACCAATTAAGTCATTCTGAAGGATGGTAATTATAACACTCATAGGACACTAATTAGTCCAATGGAAGAAAATAAAAAAATCCTTAATATTTTTGTAATATTCAAAATTAGTAATTTGAATTTGAATTTAATTTGAAAGAAATTTTTATTAGAGTCAATCAATTTTGGCTTTAATTTGATGTGTAAGACTCAGAGAAAATTTATCTTTAGTGTTAGAAAAAATGTTAAAGATTTTGTTGTTACTTCTTTTTGTTTTATGTTTAAAATACCTTGGGAACTCTGCTGTAACTAGAAATTTAATTTTTCCAAATCAGACATAGAAGCATAAAATTAAAACTAACAGACGGAAATACTACTGAATTATATTCATATAGATATAGGGCCTGATAAATTCAAATAGGCTTTTAGTGCAAAGCTATAACCCACATTGAAATCATCCTTTTTGACATATTTTCACTTGATACAATTTAAATATGCTTGGACAATATTAAACTCTCGAGACAAAAGTCGGCAAACGTCAAACTATCGAATTTTTTACAAAAATATAATTGATTTTAAATCCCGGGTTTCCAATCGGAATTCCGTTGCACGTAATTGTGCACTGAATTGTGTGAAGTTTAAAGGGCTCGCAATTGCACGCAAGTAAAATCCAAATGCCTTGTAAGTTTAATCCCCTGATGTAATAATTAGTGTCCTAAGTGTTAATTAATATCTTTCTAATAAAGTAATTAGTATCCTTCATGTTAATGTCGTCCCTCAGATGCAGATATATTTAAAATGTCATTGTTCAGAGACCTAAATTTTCTACTGCAAACTTCAGTCTCTCTGAAAAGCTACCAGTTACAATTCTACAATTGGCAATTAAATTAAAACCTAAGATTTTCTCTTTTCTTCTCAACGCCCTACTAATTTTAGCAGATTTAAACACCCTACTAATCATGTAAGCAGATTTAAACACCCTACTGATTTTAGCAGATCTAAAGCAGGCGTGCAACTAGGGGGGGAGGCCAGGGGGGCCAGGCCCCCCCTAGCCTGATTAAGGGG
>NW_019398125.1:0-22971 GCF_000591075.1 Eurytemora carolleeae
TACAGTATACTTTTTATCAGTATACTTCTTATGTAGTATACTGTTCAAGCAAATGTTAAATTTGAGTTTTTTGTTCGCAAATTTTTTAGAACATTTTTCAGTTTAAATTACTGTTCTATTAATTTTTGTGAATTTTAAAATAATTATGTCAATTCGACCGTCAGAAATGTTTTTTTAAATTCATACAGTTTTTTGTTTCAAATTCGAATGTTTAAGGAAGAAAGTTTGTATCTAACATAAATATTTTAGGGAAAGATTCTTCTACGACGTTGAAATCTCTGAGTTCCGACGGAGCAAAATGTTCATTATCATCTTCAAGATTCCTCATTTTCTCTTCTTCCGTGAGTTTATTCACAATTTCATTAGGGTTTCCATTTTTTCGGATCATTTTGGACCCGTAAAGGCCTTACACAATGATTCCTAAAGCTGTTAAGAATATTAAACCAGCAAAAACTTTTGTAAATGAACGGCGGACATAGATTCAGCCTGCTTAAAAACAGTCTCATAAATTTTTAAGGCAGGGTTGACTTTGAAGTGTCGCAACGCCCTAAATTTGATTTTACCGCTGTATAGCTCAATTATGCTTTTCTGTAGCCCTTTACATGTACATTTTAGCACTGTCAAGCACTTGTTGTTAGCTTTGGTACTTTAGAAGTAATAGGCAAAATTCTCAACAATTTAAGCTTGAGAGCGTGAGACCATTGAATTGCAGTAGGCGGAACCCTTCTTAACCCAATAAAGAATAAATCCACCGCCGAGATGCTTTACAGAGCTGGGTGTGACCCGCTGAAAAATATTTTGCGGGACATCATTCCACATGGAATAATTTTTCCGTAAACTTACTCCAACTGTCATTCTTAACTTTGTGTACTTTTTAAGGGACAAGGTACTAATGCAAGGAAAGTTAATTGCGGTCGCGTATGCTCTGCGTACATATTGAAACCAGTTCTCTCATGGGAGGACTTTGTAAACAAGAATAGATGCATTTAATTTTGATAATTTTGAAAATTCACATAACAGTTTCCTATGACCAGAAAATTTCATAGATTATTTTTGTGAAAATGGATTTCATTTCAGGCTGTGACATCCGTCTTGTGTTTACTTTTCCGCCCAAAGACAGTACACTGCAGTTCAAAAAATGTGTACACCTCTGAAATAACTTTCCTTGCATTAGTACCTTGCTAAGGGGTAGATTTATTTGAAAATCATTTAAGGGTTTACCATTGTTAAGGGTTTATAATTTCTTAGAACTTTAGAGAAGGTTCCCTGGGGCCTTCACGGGTCCAAATTGATCTGGACAAAAAATACCTACTTTTCTCAAACATTTTCTGAAATCAACATTTTTATTTTTTTTTCAGACGTTCTTCCGTTAGTGATTTTTACAGTTTTCAATATCCTGATTGTTTGGCAGAAATCAGATAGAATAGATCTAGAGCAAACTGCGGACTCAGAACAAACTGCAAACCAGCTCTTAGAGCAAACGGAACATCAGAACACAGAGCACAGGAGACAGCAAATGACAGAACAAAACTACGGGTGAGAAAAATCGTAATAATTGTAATCGTCAGAAATTAAGAGGTTCAGGTCGTCTTTAAAGCCTCTTCCTGCGTGTGTAACTCTGTAGCATATTTGTTAATTGTATAACTGTTTAGGTTTCCAAGAAGACTGGTGAGGCTAGCCCCTAACCTACTGATTGTAGGATTCCATATTCCAAGGACAATGCTCACTGCTTACGAGATCATAGTTCATTTGGTCAGTATGCATGTATATAGAAAAAAAGGGATTGTGTCCTTTTTTTGGAAAATATACTTATTATCCTAATTTTTAGATTTCAAGCTTGGTAAATTCATTTTTATAAGAAATTACTTGCATTTAATTTTGTGTCATTAAACCATTAACAAAAACATATTTTAGTCATTAAATTAATTTTACAAATGTATGATACAAATAAAATGAATTTGAAATTATTGAAACTAATTTTATCTACAAATGTTTAGGACAGTGTCATTTATCAATAAAAGTAAAAAAGAAGAATATACCACTCTTTCATGGTTCTTAGTGTAAAGTATTTTTTTTCGAAAATATCTTTGAAAGATTTATGACTTTAAGTTAGAACTTTGAAATTGAATTTATCTGAAATGAAATATTTCTAAGAGTTTCAAATTAAGATTAAAGTCAAGAAACTAAATGAATATCTAACTCTTCTAGAAATTAAATTTGTTACCCTTTGAATTAAAATTTTACCTCACTTCTTCTTCAAAAATTAACTAAATCAAAATGCCAAAAAATTTGAAATCTAACTCTGTTAGATAATTTTTATAAAATTGGCAACTTTGAAAACTGAGGTTTTAAATAACCAAAATTATAACTATTAGCAAAAGTATATTTTACTGTTATCAAAGCAGGAAAAAGGTTTCCATAACGAAGTGAACTAAACTGTTTTATCTAAATTGAAAAAGTTTTTTCTCCGAAAAGTTAGATGGAGAAGCATTCAAATGTATTAAGAATCAGGCGTTTTTTGTCTTTTCTGAAAAGCTTATAATTCAGACTTAAAAGCTTTTTAAAAGCATTTTAAATTGAATTTGAATATCTAAACTTCCCAAGAGGGTTTTGGATAGATAAAGCCTGCCCACGTACAGGGAAATCATATGACAAAATGATATATTTATTTAATTAGAACATTTGATTATTTGATTCTAAGATCTTTCCTTTGCGTTGGATTTTATGGAAGGAGGATTTTGGTTAATGTTAGGTATTTCTATAAATATTGACAAAAACCAGGTTATGGATGAGGAGGATAAAAACCTTGAACAGACCTGGATCCTTGATCTATCCCACACCCTTCTCATCCTGGGATCCTCAACAAATACAATGATTCTTCTTCTCCAGGTACTCAGCTTTTAGGGAAACATACTTCTCCAGGTAGATACTTATACAGGAAACACCTTCTCCAGGTCGATACTTTTACAGGACACACCTTCTCCAGGTAGATACTTTTACAGGACACACCTTCTCCAGGTAGATACTTTTACAGGAAACACCTTCTCCAGGTAGATACTTTTACAGGACACACCTTCTCCAGGTAGATACTTATACAGGAAACACCTTCTCCAGGTCGATACTTTTACAGGACACACCTACGTTTTAAAGAATTTTCTCCTTAAAGACGCAACAGATAGTATTAAGCTTTATAGTAGCGATCACTACACCCCCTTTAATTTTTCACAAACACTCCCTTTAAATATCTCAAAACTCAAAAGGAACTGGGTTTTGCATCAAACTCAAATTGTCTAATCCCTTTGGGATCTGACGTTGTAAATCTTGATTTTCCGAAAGGAATGATCATAAATTGATTTTCTGAAAGGATTGATCTTGAATTGATTTGCTGAAAGGATTGACCTTGAATTGATTTTCTGAAAGGAATGATCATAAATTGATTTGCTGAAAGGATTGAACTTGAATTGATTTGCCGATAAGATTGATCTTGAATTGATTTGCTGAAAGGAATAATCTTGAATTGATTTCTAAATATCTTGAATTGATTAGCTGAAAGGATTGATCTTAAATTGATTTGCTGAAAGGATTAACTTCAAACTTAGATTATTTGATTTAACATAATTCTTAGTTTGAATTATCAACGGTCTAGGGGTTGCAAAGATATAGGGATTGGAAAACTTTGAAATGAAAAAAGTGTTTAGGAAAAATTATTTATATTAAACTTGAATTTCCCATCTTTAAATTTTATTGTTAAAAAATCTAATGTTCACTCACCATCTGAAATCAAAATAGTTTTATTTGTTTTATAATAACTGAATTAGTTGGTTGCAAGATTGTTAAGAATTTTAACAAATATTGAAACTGAACATTTCTTAAATATCGTTTAGGGCAATCACGAGAAAAAGCTTCAAAATTCATTTAAAATGACTGCTAGTAAGATTTTTTTTGTGTGTGTAAAGAACGTAATATCAGTATATTTTTGTTTTCCAGTTTTCAGTTTGTCTAAAAGAGAGGGCCTGGGGGGGTGAGTGAATTGAAATTTAGTTCAGCTCTTGGAGATAAAACTAATTTTATGTCTTTTAGGAAAATTTTAGAATCGGTGATATAATAAATGTCTTCAAAACTCCAGGGTAAGCATATCTAAAAGAGTACGTTTAGTTAGGAGTTTATCCAGTTAAACACAAAACATAATTTGTTCCATTCATTTTTTCAGAAAACGATATGAAAATGTCAAGTGTTCTTAAACAATTTCCCCTGGATTAAATATAATTTGAAATCACGTGTATTCTCCAAAATAACCATGAACCAAAATTGAATTTTTCTTGGATTTTGGTTTAAAATTCTCTCCACATTCAATGTATATATATATGTCTATATATAATACCTCTTTTTACATTTCTATGTTTAATTGGAACGGCTGAAATCCATTTCCAGAAATGAGGAATAAATATTTGAAAATAATATTTTTCTTTTAAAGACCAAGAATCCCAGAGAGGACTGCAGAGTTTGAAACGTTTGATCTTCTCCAGGTAGTTTAATGTACTGCACCTTATCCGGGTAGTTTAATGTACTGCACCTTCTCCAAGGAGTTTAATGTACTGCACCTTCTCCAGGTAGTTTAATGTACTGAACCTTCTCCAGGTAGTTTGATGTACTGTACCTTTTCCAGGTAATTTGATGTACTGCACCTTTTCCAGGTAGTTTGATGTACTCTACCTTCTCCAGGTAGTTTAATGTACTCTACCTTCTCCGGGTAGTTTAAAGTACTGTACCTTCTCCAGGTAGTTTAATGTTTTTTCCGTGTTTAATGGACTGCGCCTTCTCCGATGATTTAAAGGAACCCTACTTTGAAAACAATTTGTTTATTGTTTATTTTTATAATTTGTTGACTTTAAATATTAACTATTAAATCTAATACAATCTTCTATATTTAGGTTTAATCCAAAGCTGATCAATGATTTCAATTATATCAATGACTTTAGTGAGGAGATTGTCAACGATTAGCAACGGCTTAATTCAAATCTTAATCTAATCAAGGATTTTGGAAATATCGTTGCCAATATATATTAACTTTTCTAGAAAACAAACTCGTGATTTTTTAGAAAAAAAAACTCGTGGTTTTCTAGAAAACAAACTAGCGGTTTTCTAGAAAACAAACTAGTGGTTTTCTAGAAAATATCTCGTAGTTTTCTAGAAAACAAACTCGTGGTTTTCCAGGAAAAAAATGATCAAGCAGAATGTTAAGACTACTGAATGATCCAGTCGACCGTTTAATGGTCCACATTGCATCTTTTTATGATAATGACAGCCCACTTTACGATCCTGACTGCCCACTTTATGATCCTGACTGCCTATTTAACGATCCGTTTTGCACATTTTATTGTTTGTGTTGCACTTTTTAAAAAAATCGTGTCATATCTATGATCTGTGTTACAGCTATTGTATGATCCGTGTTGTACTTTTTATAGTCCGTATTGATCAATTTAAAATCCAGACTGTAACCATATATAATCCGGTTTGAGTACATCATCGTCAGCTGAAAACTTTTGAATTGGATCAACTTAATCCCGATCGCTTAATCAGAATCTCCACTGTGGAGACTTTTAATTTTCTTTTAAATCCTCTCTTGGCTATCCCTGCAAATTCACGGCTTCTGATTGGCTATTTAATTTTGCATAAAATACATTAAATATATGATAACCAAGTAATTCATGAATCACTGAAGATAAAACTACAATTTCAATTTACGACGTTAAAGACTGGTGAATCTCTATATTTTCATGTTTGTATTAATGTCTTGTATTCAACAATGTTAAATATTGTAATTAATTTAGTGAAAGGAACCCCTTAGAGCTCTTTGGAGAAGATTCTAAAAATAAATGATACCATTTATAAGAGAGAAAAGTAGAAAAATAAACCGTCAAATCCCGGATTTACTGACATTTTATGTATTTTCTGACTTTTTCATATAAAACCTTAATCAGCTCATTGACAAATTTTCTTTTCACCTTTTCTTTTGAAAGCTAAGCGCTTTTATTAGTGTATAATATGCTTAAAAGAAAATTAAATATTGGTTTATCTTTGTCATGCATCAGCGGGCAACCACCATAATCCACAGTTTTTTAAACTCTGAACTTTGTTTTTGATTTCTTCTACATTTTACTCAGTTTTCGTTCCAAAGAGGGGATGAGAGGCATACGACACCCCATCCCCCAGTCNAGACCAATGTTATTACATTTATTGTTAAATATGTTTCTGTTTATAAACAAATTAATTGTTATCGTTAAAAGTAAAAACCGTCCAACTTAAAATTTTGTGAAATAAGGTTGAAGGATTGGACTCGTGCTTGTGCTGCAGTCGTAATGGTGTATATTAATACAATACAACTTGTATTAATACAATACAACTTATGTTAATACAATACAACTTATATTAATACAATTCAACTTATATTAATACAATACAACTTATATTAATACAATACAACTTATATTAATACAATACAACTTATATTAATACAAGACAACTTATATTTTAACTTTAGATTCTACGAAGCTTTCAAATAACACAAACAACCATATTTAAACAAAGAGAAGCTACACTTTGTTTAATTTTAACTTTTAATTTAAAAAACAAGTATTTTTTGTGAAAAGTCGTCTTCATTGTATTGATATAATTGCCGACCGTTGTATCATATAAGTTCTTTCCAACAATTCTCTTCCGATTATTATGTCCATTAAAAAACCTCTTCGTGTTGTGTATGTATTAAAACATATCTTTCTACCGAACCCTTAAAAAGACAGTGCACAATATTGAACGTGTTACCTACCTGACCGGGATGTCCTTTTAAATATCGTCTTTGATTTCCAACTGTTAAAAAAACCTGGATAAAAATTGTATTATGATCTTTTTGAAATACGGTCAATATTTAAAATAGACAAAAATATTAAGCTATAGAGGACGTGGGTCAGACTCTAATAAAAACGCATAAATAACTTCCAGTATATATATATTTCTTATAACTTATTACTAGAGGGTTCAGAACATGAGTCTATTTCAACATCACACGTGTTAGACTGAAGAGATGATATCAGTACTTATGCCCCGTATCCGTTCTATCTCATTCTGTTGAATCTTGTGGAACTAGTTTAACGCGGCCAGGCATCGTCTTCCACAAAGCACTAAATTTTGATTTATTTATTTCATTAAAATCTAAATTCTTTTTTTCTCTGACTTTCTTTGAAGTTTTAAAACGTTAATAGAATTCCAAGTTAATCTCTGTGCAGATCAAAAACCCTTTACTTATGTGATAAATGTTAAATTATAAATGTTAAATAAATATTAGATTGTTACAAATTAAATGTTTTAAAACGAGAAAAAGTGATTTATTTTACAAAAAATACATATTAAGCCAAAATGCGAAGTTTTTCAGATAGATTTTACTATTATTCTCAAACGTGACCACAAAAATTTGAGAAATGTAAAACATAAACATGTTTTATTTAAAAAAAGAAAGATTTATTGCACTTGTACGAATTTTGTTGTCAAGAAAATGTGCAAAACCCCAAGGAATCTGAAATATGTGGTTAATGTGAATTAAACAAACAGCATACATTTCTTAGCTGAAAACTTTAGAATGGTGGATATCAAGATTAATACTTAAACTCCTGGTTTTACTAAACCCTAGATTAATTTTTAAAAACGCATTCGATATCCAAGAAAGAAGTTAAAAATTTAAACAATCAGCGTGTCATGTTAAGGTACTCTTAGCTTGTGAAAAACTAGTTTTGATTTCTGGTGTTGATGGTGTCATATCAATTGAACTAAACATCGATTGAACGAACGTAAGTTTTGGATTAATGTTTATTAAGACTAACGTTCAAAATGACAATAGTCCTAAAATATGCTTTTTAATAATTTCACATTAACATGATTAAATTTATATTTGTTTAAATGCTCTAAAAGCCGGCTTGTGAACAGCTTACTTTAATTCAATTGGATATTAGTCCAATCGATATAGCATTGTATCTGTAATTGTTATCAAACATAACTTTTAACCTTTAGAAATATTTAAAAATAGGATTATAAGAAGAAAATCAAAAGTGTGTACATTGGATAATAAGATAAATTGATCGTGATTAAGGATCTCATTCTAAAGTTTTCAGCTCAGATGAAATTATAATGGTAAAAACGGTAATGTTTTTTCAATTTTTTCTATATTTTCTTTGCATAGTCAGTTATGGATTTGATATGAACCAAATAGTTTGTTAGTTATGAAAAACACAAAAGAAGAGAAAGAAATAGAGCAGGTAAAGGTATAATCTGTGTGACTCTACTAGAACTAGATTTTTCTTCGATCTGTTTCTCTAATTCTTCAGGAACATCCAGGTAAATTCTAGAAAAGACGACTTTTAATTTACATGCTTTATTGTTCAGTTAGAATTTTTTTTGCGGGGGATTTTTGGGTCTTCATGCCTCGTGTACTGCATTAACCCTTACAACGTGGTCCTATTGAAAAAAAAACACTACATACAGGGTCATCCGCAAAGGATGAGACTTCAGAGACGACTGTACAGAACTTATGCTGTCTTTTCCCAGAGATTTATGATTCCCATGGAACTGCAACCCTGTTTCAGTCTGTGCAAGATTATTAAATAAATAAGCCTTAAACATATTATTTACAGGGCGGACGCCTTAATTCAATCTTGAATTGTTAGATTTAAAGAGTTTGAGGTCGTCTTTACAGTTTCATCCTTTGAGGGTAACCCTGTACTATACAAGGCATTACAAACAGTGAATTAAATGAATAATATCTTCTCTAGTTCTTGTTACTTTTAACTTGTCAGCTAAATGCGATTTTCAAGGAATAAAAGGATCGATTTTACTTTATCAGGTAAACGGATTAACGAAGGTGGAAACTAATAAATACGTATTTGAATTAGCTTCGGTCATAGTTAAACTTCATCTGAGAGTAGACTACAGAAAAAGTTGAAACTATAAATACCTACTCTAGGACTGAACATAGTGAATTTGAGCTAGCTTGCAGTGAGTGCTTAACTACATACCGCCGATTAGAATACTTATCTGTACAAGGTTACTCACAAAAAATAAGACTGTCAAGACGACTCAGATCTTTTAAAATATGACGATTTGATGATTGATTTTGGGTTTCTGCATAAAATTTAATATTTTTACGGTTTGTTAAATGATAAAGCCGTTAATTTTGTAATAACGGTACCATTAACGGCTAGAGGCGTTAACGATTGTTGACAATTTTCCGTAAACGCCGTTAATGAAATTGAGATCGTTTACTAACGGTAATAACAAAAAAGCGGAAAATGCCTTTAACAGAACAAACGTTCCCTTCCGCTAACTGAAATTTTTATTTTTTAACGATTGGAACTAACCGTTAACGAAACTGCTAGAAAAAGTTGGAAGGTGTCCAGCCCTACGCACGACACTGGTCCCTGGGGAGTCTAATACCTGCTTCGTCCCACTTGGTTGATAACATCTACAAGAGCATCAACATCAACCTCATCTTCAGCACCACTCCAGATTGTTAGTGTTGGATCAGTTACATTCACAGCCTATACATTCAATATATATCAAATATATATCAAATACAAAACATGACTGAGAACCAGAAATCTTTGAAAATAAGAAGACGGTTTTTATAATTAAGTTAAAACGTTAAAATGTCCAATGAGCATGAGACAGAGAAATTGTGCAGTGTAAATTAGTTCAGTTCACTAAATTAGTTATTTAATAAGTGTCTACAGATTTTATTTGTTGCTTTGTAACACAACGAACACACTTAAATATTGCTATAATGTCTTTTTCATATTTCATTGTTTTCTGAGTATCACTGTATGCAATGGTATATATCAACTTTGTTATACAATTTTATTCATAAGCACAATGTTGGATACAATCTTTAGTATGATGTTTTAATATTAAGTAAGATGATCAGTTATTAAGTATATACAAAGTGATTAAGTAATAATAGTTAGAAAGATGGTTGATTTATATGAAGAAATGAAGGTTAGAAGTTGTCATTTACAATTTACAGTTATTTAGAGAAAGTAGTATCTACTACATGGAGAAAGTATTATCTACTACCTGGAGAAAGTATTATATACTACCTGGAGAAAGTATTATATACTTCTTGGAGAAAGTATTATCTGCTACCTAGAGAAAGTAGTATCTACTACCTGGAGAAAGTAGTAGCTACTACCTGGAGAAAGTAGTATCCACTACCTGTTGAAAGTATTATCTACTACCTGTTGAAAGTAGTATCTACTACCTGGAGAAAGTATTATCTACTACCTGGAAGAAAGTACTATCTACTACCTGGAGAAAGTATTATCTACTACCTGGAGAAAGTATTATCTACTACCTAGAGAAAGTAGTATCTACTACCTGGAGAAAGTATTATCTACTACGTGGAGAAAGTAGTATCTACTACCTGGAGAAAGAATTATCTACTACCTGGAGAAAGTAGTATCTACTACCTGGAGAAAGTATTATCTACTACCTGGAGAAAGTAGTATCTACTACCTGGAGAAAGTGTATCACCTACCTGGAGAAAGTATTGAATTATTTCCGGTTTAGATCTGGCAAGTAAACAGGCTCTCACTGGAAGTGTAACTGGAGCTGTAACCTAATACAGATGGGGTCTTTTCAAGGTTTATGGGTTTTTGGTCACAATAACCCTGAAACCCCCTAAATCTTGAAAAGACGACATATAGTGCTCGATCGGTATTGTAACTAGTCTATACGTTGAGTCTTCATAATCATTTTAGAATTTTTTTTAGATTTCAAAACTGAATAATGTTAAAATTTACTTTTACAAAACTTTTCAAAATCTTTATTCTAAAAAAAAAAATGGAAAATTGATTCAAAAACTATCCTTTTTTATCGGGTCTGTGTCATTCTTTGCAAATATCTTCAGTCAGGGTCAAAATTTAACATAGTGTAAGAAAAGCAAATATTTAGAAATTTGTTATTTTAAATTTGTTATTTCAAATTTGATATTTAAAATTTGTTATTTCAAATTTGATATTTCTAATCTGTTATTTCAAATTTGTTAGTTTAAATTTTTACCCTGAAAGAAAATAAAGGATTTCATAACGAATTAGATTAAATTTTTTTTTAAAGTTTGAAAATCTAATCATTTCCATTTGTTTTCCTGAACTGCAGTACGTAGATGGAAATGTGCAAATCACTTCTGCCGGGAAACCATAATTATAAATAATATGGTTTCACAATTATAATTATTTATTTATAAACATTTAAGAATCGTAAAATGTTTTAGAAATTGTTGGAGCTCCATACCTTCCTTGCTTCTATAAATTGAAGAGCCTCAAGAAAATTTGAAATATCATATTTTCCAGAAGAAGTAGTTGTAAACCCTAAACTCAAGGTTCCACTGGAAAAAAAGAAATAAAACCCTTGTTGGAACACTTTAGGTTCCACAAAAAAAAAAAATCTTTTTTGAACACTCAAGGTTACACTGAGAAAAAGAAATCTTGGTTAACCTGAAATCTTGTTGGAACACTGCAGGTTCCACTTGGAAAAATAAATCTTGGTAAACCTATCACAATTTTGTTGGAACAATTATGGTTTTACTGAAATAAACCAATTTTAATAAACTTATTATACTCAAAAAAAGAAAAAAAATCTTGTTAAACGACTCTAGGTTTTACAAAAACTTTTTTTTTGTAAACTCATCACTCAAAAAATAAATTTGTTGGGACTTAAGTTTTCACTAAAACAAGGTTTTACTAAAAAAAAATTTTGGTTAACTTATCACTCAAAAAATGGAAAAAAAACTTGTTTGGTCACTCAAGGTTTTACTAAAAAAAAACAATTTTGGTAAACTTATCACTAAAACTACGACAAAGAATCTTGTTGGACCACTCAATGTTGTACAATCAAAGACCTATATTTTTAAACCAGACTTGAAGCCAAACGAACTAAAAACTCCTCAAATTATAAATTTCTAGTCACCATAATTTTGCAACATGAAGGTTCAAACCTTCAATATTTCATCTTTGACTGTTTTACTTTGACACAACTTTTATATCAATATCTTAAGACAAGGCCATCAGATCAACTCCTAAAGTGTCTAAGCTATAGCCTATACCCCCTCACAAAGATATATTTAAGGATTAGAAAATTGAATGTGAGACAAAGCCTCAGTTCATTTCTGATTTGCAATAATATATTCATATGAATAAACAAAAAATTTTGTTTTATCATTTTTACTTAGGAAAATAATCTTTGGCGAGACGAATAAATTGTTCTTTATCTACAGGTTGCGAAGCGCCCTCCATGAAGAAGATATCTAGAAATAATATATTTATAATTTAATATAGATTTTAATACAATATATTTCGTTTAAATTCAACATTCACTAATAATGATTCCAAATAAAAATTAAAGAAAAAATGTAAAACTGTTTAAAACAATAATGATGAGAGTAACAATATTAATAATAATAATAATAATAATAATAATAATTTGCCTGCATTTATCCAAACAGGAAAATCAATGTCCTCACAAACTTCTCTAAAATTTGACAATATATATATTTATTTATTTATTTCCCTTCAAACTGTTTAAAGGGACTGCATGCCGATTCACAACGGTGCAATTAAAATTAGGAAAACATATCGTCGTTATTCTGTTTGAAAAGATATTAAATCTGTAAAGGATGCATGTCTTTACCACAAACTAAAATTTTCTAATCTTTATATCTTTGCAACCTGATGGTGTAAACCTATGGTATTTCAAATTAAGATCAATTGATCTGACTCGAATTCCAAAATAGAAATTTAGAGTTTGTGCCAAAACCAATATTTTTAAATAACGTTGTGCAGTCTCTTTAAAGGGAGAGTTCGCGAAAAATGAAAGGGGGTACAGGTTGTTATCGAACTGAATCCAATATTGATTGCTATATATAATTTAACCATACCCCCTTTCATTTTTCTCGAACATTCCCTTAAAGTCTAGAATTATCCAAATATTGTTCATTTCCTGAGAAGTTTAAGAGCCGGCTCCACTGCTTCAATAAACTTGAAATCAAGTTTAATTCCTTTTCTGACACTTCCTCCTCCTTCTAATCTGGCCTGGAACAAGATAAAAGCCTTTTTAAAACTGTCTTGGACAAAATTGCAGAAAAAAATAGATTAGTTTAATCTCAACACAAGAAAGAAGTAAGAATATATTGTACAATATTGCGAGTATATATGGTACAACATTGCGAGTATATATGGTACAATATTGCGAGTATATATGGTACAACATTGCGAGTATATATGGTACAATATTGCGAGTATATATGGTACAGCATTGCGAGTATATATGGTACAACATTGCGAGTATATATGGTACAATATTGCGAGTATATATGGTACAACATTGCGAGTATATCTGGTACAACATTGCGAGTATAAATGGTACAACATTGCGAGTATAAATGGTACAACATTGCGTTTATATATGGTACAACATTGCGAGTATATATGGTACAACATTGCGAGTATATATGGTACAACATTGCGAGTATATATGGTACAACATTGCGAGTAACTTATCAAGTTTTAATTTCTCTAGAGTAAGTGGACATATTGCATACAAAAGTTTCTTGAATTTTGTAAAATGCAAAGTTCAAGATTTTAGACTAAAATTAAATTAAATTGATGTACTTTGTACAATTAAAGGGCAGAGATTTACAGTTACACATAGGAGATTTACACTTAACCGACAGAGATTTAAAATACAAGGTTTACAATTACACGGCAGAGATTTACAATTACAAGCCAGAGATATACAATTACACTGCAGAGATTTACACTTACACGGCAGAGATTTACAATTACTCGGCAGAGATTTACAATTACACGGCAAAGTTATACAATTACACGGCAGAGATTTACAATTACACGCCAGAGATATACAATTACTGTATCCGATTCCGATTATCATAAACAAACAAATTCTAAGATCTAGTATAATACAATAAAGAACTGACGTATCAAATGTTATTGATTTGTATCACAGAAAATAGAAGGGGGGGGGGGGTAAGGATCACTCAAAATGAACCCCTAGGCTATTTTGGGACTGGTAAACCAGACGTCATAAAATTTGCATAGCTTACGTTGATAACTGTTTTTATAAAGTTTTGTAGAGTTAAGTCTGAAGACGTTGAGGGAGGATGAGCCATGATTATTACTCCGTTAGAACCTTAATAAGGATAGTAACCTCAAACTAAATACAAAATATGAAAAATTTGTTAGTTATTAGTTTTTTTTCAGGATCAGTTAGAAATATTTGATATAGTTGTTTTATGTTTCTAAATTTAAATAAAGTTTTGTAGTTTTTTTAGGATTGGGTTTTAGCAATTTTCCAATTAATTAACAAAATTTCAAATATTCTTTATACACATAAAGCTTAAAAAGTACCCCAAGGGTTTTAGGACATTTCATAGATAGCGAAGTTTTATATAACAAAACTATAGATAAGAGATTTCATAGAACGGACTTTTCATAGATTACAAATTTCAAAGATTGGATATTACCATAGATTAGACATTTTATAGATAGGACATATATATATATATTTTATAGATAGCCATTTGAATGAAATGATAATATGTAACATGACCCACCCACCCCACTGTGTTGTATACCTATACTAACATCGGCTTCAATCATCATAGTTCCGTCTTTTAGAGCATTATCTAATAGTTCTATAGAGTTGGTAGCGTGGGACCAAGTAACCTGGAACAATGAATATATAGTTCCATCTTATGAGAGCATTATCTAGTAGTTCCATAGAGTTGGTAGCGTGGAACCAAGTAACCTGGAACAATGAATATATAGTTCCATCCTATGAGAGCATTCACATTGTTTTATATCCTTCATCATAGTCATTCATTTGACATTATTCATGCTGCACAGAGACAATAAAGGAATTCACGGAATTAATAAACTGTTTAGTTAGAATGATGCCGATATCTTCGTTACATGTTAAACAGATAAGAGATTTGAAGGATACCGATGAAGATCGGACATGCCAACAGTAGTTTCACATTTCTAGTAGCCTCTGATCCAATCAGGGTTCACTCACGTGCTTAGTGAGTACTCAGGAGATGTTAGGTACTTCACAACGGATTTCTCCCAAGTGGCAACTTCCCAAATGGGCAATTTCCCAATTCTGTCCTAGCCGCAGCGCCCCAAACTGTTCTAGTCGCGACACTTGGTTCCCTAGCATATCCTAGCCGCAGTGCTCGGCCCCCCATTGCAGCCTGAGGCGCCTCAGAGGGCCTAACCTAACCTTTGGAAAGTTGGAAGATAATTTGTCACTTGGGAAGTCGCCCTCGGGAAAATGCCTTTGGGAAAGTACCTAGCACCAATCTGGACCAATAGAATAGCAACGGCGGCAAGATATATCTATTTATCTAAGATTGATATGTAAATTAGAGGCAAAGACTAAAGATTTTATTTACTTATATCCGAACTACGGTACGTGATGCTACTCTTTAAATGTAGCGGAGGCCTTGTATTCACGTCTACATACAGTCCCTTTAATAGATAATTGTTTACTAGAGGGTACTTTGATGATTTGATTATCAATTATTTTTTTATTTGAAAAGAATTTATTCTTTGCAACAAACTCCAATTTATTCTTATTACCATGTCTTTGAAACCTCATGGTGTAAATCTTTGATATTTTAAATTTAGATTATTTGATCTCACAGAATACACAGTTTAAAGTATGTAAGGTCTACGACATTGGGTTGCAAAGATATAAAGAATAGAAAATCAATGTTTGTGGCAAATTGACTCAGTTCATTTCTTTAAAGATTATTTTTTTGGTTAACTAAACGTACCTGCATTAGATTTTCATCTAGTCCTTCCCAGAAGTCTTTCACATTTACCCTGTCACAAATGTCAACCACTGTAAAGTAAACGTATGTTAAGAGATTTATTTTGTTAATTTATAGACTTCACTCATTGAAGAACTATGCTAGCCATAAATTTAGCTTGTCTGTCTGTCTGTTTATTTGTTTCCCATAAACGTTAAAACAGCTGAACCGATTGAACCCAAATTTTGTGTTGGATCTCACATGAACGAAAGGTTTATGAATGATCAAATTTTATAAATTTGTATTTCAAGTTTTTTATTTTTGTAAAATTTTGAAAATTCGCGAACAATTATAATAAAATCCGCAAACTTTTTTTGTTTTTGTTTTATACCGTACAAAGAAAAGATGCTCACACATAAAGCCACAATTTTAAGTTGAAATAGAAGATGGGCGCGAAGCGCCCTAAAAGCCTAGTACTTTATATGAACCTTCATAATTGTTTATTCTTAGTAGTTAAATCTATATAAAAAGCTCTTCGCTCATACAATGTTAAAACTACTTAAAATTATCCTTCAAGCAATGAAACAATTGTTAATGTATATATGTATGCTGCTCTCAACTAATTTTATTTTCTGCGCGAGGGGGCCATGTTGCAATGTAATATTACACATTAATATATTAATTAATATTGATTTACAAGACTGTATCGACTTTAAAGTGTCGCAACTCCTTGACCTTTGATTGTACCTCGCTAAATCTTTTATACTTTTTTGTAGCCCTAGACATGCGCATCTTTTCTTATAAAGCACTGGTTTTAGCTTTAGTTTTAAAGACGTAATTAGCAAATCTCTCATAATCATAATCTCTCAGAGCTTGCAACGTTTAGATAACTGTGAGAGATGCCTAATCCATCAATACTACCTAACCTACCCTTTATTGATGTTCCAGAAAGTATTGATATTAACAGTAGGCTGAGAACTATAAACATGATTACTCCTGTGTGTTATAAGCAGAAACTGGAAACTATATCTAGCTTTATCTCTATATTGATACAGATGCATCAGTTTTACAAACAGATACTATTTATTTATTTTAAACATTGATCTTATCTTTCGTATCTGATTTACTATATTTTATTATTTTTAATGATTTAACTTTTTGCTTATTTGATTAATTAAATTCAATAAACGTTTGCGCCAAAAAGAATACAATGTATTGTCGTCTTGAAAAATGTGATGTCTGAACAGTAAATCTGATTATAATCATAAGCGAATTCATACATGCTTACTACTCTTAACTAAATGAATATAAGTTTCGTCAATAAGTTTTGCTCATTTTAGTCAACCCTTCTTATATTTGACCGTTGTCACGTAGTAAAATGTTTTCCATCCTTTAATTATTATTGTTAAAGGGATAACAAAATTAAGTTTTTGCCACAAACTTAAATTTTCTTAGGCCTTTTCCTTTGCAATCTGAATGTGTAAACTTTTGTCATTTCAAGCTAAGATTATTTGATAGAAAATTCATAGTTTTCTATATATCTAAGGAGACCAATTCAATGAAATTGAGCCAGAGTCCATGTTCAATGAATTTGAATCCGGTTTCAATTGAGCGCAGGCTAAAATCTTGAAACATTTAATACAATTTTAAGTGGAACCAACTATATTTAAGCCGCCTCTCGATTGAAATACTTAATATATGTGGTTCTACAGTGTAGATATCCAAAGACCAATCCTAAATCACCTCGTCTAAAATCAGAGTTTGTGGCAAAAACTGAATTTCTTTTACCTGTAATCGTGGGATCCATGGCTGACGTATTACTAGTGTACTTTGATTTGCCCCTGTAAAATAGTATTGTGCTAGTACTGTACTTAAACAGTTGCTTTCTTTCACTGATTATAAAAGCAATGTATCCATTGTTAGCCAAAACTGAGTATTTGAACTGTCCTCGGTAATGGAATTGAGTCTTTAACACAAACTTTGATTTTTCTAAATCCATATACTTGCATCTCAATAAACCTTAGATATTTCAAGCTATGAATTCTATAAGATCAAATATTTTAAGTTTGAAATATCAAATGTTTACACTATCCGGTTGCAAAAATATAGTAAGCATTAGAAAATTTGAGTTTGTGGCAAAGATTATAATTCATTTCTGTATATAAAACATAACTTTTAGTTTCTTCTAAAAGTGCATGATAAAGAATATAAATATTGATTTAAACAGCTGTGTTTTGTTTATTTGGCGAAACTAAAAATTTCCCTGTAGTTTTATTTGGAAAAAGAGAAAGCTTTAGTCAGCTGATAAATGATTCTCAATAGATCTTCTCAATAGATCTTCTCAATATATTTTCTCAATAGATCTTCTCAATAGATCTTCTCAATAAGAGGAGTAATGATTGAAACCGTGAATGATTTAAATCTTCTGTACTATTTATCTCAGTTTTACATGACCTTTTTACAGAAATATACCTGTAACAAATCTAGACGCTACTTCTCTAGCGATTACTTAACTCAAAGTCTAATGAGATTCTCTCTAACTAAATCTCTAGCCAAAACTCAAGGCTCTGTATACGTCCGTTCTGATCAACTAATGATATTCAACTACTTTATTTATAAACAGGTAAAATGAATTGACCGGGCTAGCCCGGCTGGGTCAACATACAAATAGTTAAGATAATAATATTAGGGAATATATGTTATGGTTAGAAAGCAGAAAATTATAAAATGTTGAAAAGTAGTAAATAAAAGAAATACATGATCTCGGAAAACGATATCACTGCCGTTAAAACCATAATGGGTCTCCCATGGTTCTCATGATGTGGGCCGTGGCTCCTAAGGTTTCTCCGATGGCTCTCTCATGACAAACATTAATTTCCAAGAATCCAACAATGTCTGACCATGAAATAAATATTTAATCTATGCTCTGAATTTCTACCATGAGAAGAAAGTATATAATTCATTTTGCCAACAAAACCATCACAAGTTTCTAGAAACTGCATACAATTTTTTTTTTTTTTTGGGGGGGGGTCAAAATTTATTTTTCTTTCGAATTGAAAAAAATGATGAATCAATTTTCATATTAAAATTTATGGTTGAAAAATCACAGTTTTTATTTTCAATAAAACTTCAAAAAAAATACGATTGAGGTGAAAGGAAGGCGCAGTTCAAAAAAATAAACAGAAATCATAATTTTTCGCTAAAATCGTATGATCACTGAAATGGAACTGTATATACAGGAGTCTCAAAATAACGGGGAATAAGGGTCTACAGACTCCTTTGTAATCGAATTTTCAAATTTGAGACCATTTTTAAAATCTACGTACAAATTTCGATTCAAAGAACCTATTTTAGGCTTTAAAATCCAAAAATGAC
Organism: Eurytemora carolleeae; assembly: GCF_000591075.1. Lineage (NCBI taxonomy): Eukaryota > Metazoa > Arthropoda > Copepoda > Calanoida > Temoridae > Eurytemora > Eurytemora carolleeae. The sequence goes on from NW_019398125.1 coordinate 19,244, forward strand.
AATTTTATAGGTCCCTAAAATTTCCAACTGGAGTGAGTAAATTCGATAAAAAATAAAGACAATCTCCGTTTGCACAATTTTGCACAAGGGTCTGCAGACTGGTTTGTAATCGGATTTTTTTAATATGAAACCATTTTTGAGATCTACGTACAGTTTCCGATTCAATTAGATTTATTTTAGGCTCGTAGATCTAAAAATAAAAATGCTACAATTACATCCCAAAGCCTCATTCACTTTACGAACTTGAGGTCAAAATCAGGAGAGAAATAGCTGCTCTGCAGGACCCTGCTGTCTCCCAAAAGGCTATTTTTGAAGTTAAATCAAGGACCCAGATGTGTCTTGTTGTTTATGGTGGACATCTTGAATAAGATTGTGATAAATTGTAAACTGAAATGTAATTAACTGTAACCTAACATGTAATACAAGATTGTGCAAATTGTGAGATTATCTTTAACTTATTACCAGCTGCAGTTGGAAACTTTGGGAGTCTATTAATTAAATTTTTAGATCTACAAGCCTAAACTAGGACTCATTGAATTGAAAACTGTACGTGGATATCAAAAATTTTATTCAATTGCAGCTTAACCAAAAATCAAACGCTCTTTTGATTTAGAATTAGTAAATCAATAAATAAACTTTAAATAATGTTTAGGAGTAAAGATGAATTAGTAAATGAAAAAATTAACTTTGAATAGGGTTTAGGAGTAAAGATCAATTATGTTAATGAATACATCAGCGCTGTGTTTAGAAGTAAAGATGAATTAGTAAATGAATAAATCAACTTTGAAAAGTGTTTAGGAGTAAAGATGAATTAGTGAATTAATAAATTAATAACTTTGAATAGTGTTTAGGAGTAAAGATAAATTAGTAAATTAATAAATTAACTTTTAATAGGTTTTAGGAGTAAAGATGAATTAATAAATGAATACATCAGCGCTGTGCAGTGTTTAGGAGTAAAGATGAATTAGTAAATGTATATTGCTTAAATATTCACATTTAGGGATATAAATATGTAGAGAAATATATATATTTGATAGATAGATAAATATATTTGATAGATAGATAGATATCGGAGGAGGTAGTGTAAAGGTAGCTCGGAGACTAGAGACTAGAGGACGGACAGTATTCAGCCTTTCTCCGGGTAGTAGTTATAGTACTGTATACTGTATACAACTCAGTGTAATCAGGAAAGGGTGGAGAAGGGAGAGAAGGAAAGGGGATTAGAGGCTTATTCTTATCTCTTTGCTAATAAGCAACTTTTGCAACTGCGAAAATAAATCAAACCAAAAATTCTAATGTTTAAAGTGATTTCCTGACACGATTGATTTGATATTATTTAAATTCAATTGTCCGATAGTTTTGAGACCAGATAATTCTCCTGTAGATTATATAATCTTTAACTATGCCCGGTTTAAACTAATTCGAAACAATACTTAAGGGATTTAATTGTTCTGGAAGTCCATTGAATAAGGTTTTCCGTGTGATGGATTCTATGGTTAAACTTTGCCGATATTGGTTCGCTCAAATTCTATTTAAATTGATATTGATGTAATTGTGATTTATTGTTGTTATTGTGATTCTCATTTTTTTCTATTTTTGATGGGCTTTACGTCACATTAAACTATAGACAACAGGAGACGGTCACATTTTTGTGATATTGCATTTACGACTTTGGAGCCTCGTAGCTCATGTAGTTGTCATTTTTCGCCAAGGTATGAGGAAGCAAAATTTATTCAGTTACATATTTGAAATTCAAAACATTTTTCTATAGCTCTTCCATGAGAGAGGAGATATGGTTGAAAAAAAACAACCTATGACGTCGCGTAAGTTAAAAATAAAAAGTGTAAATATTTCAATACAAGATTAGAACTGAACAAAATTCATTGGTTTTAACAAATTTAATTTACTTTTTAAAGATAATTAATTATACATTTAACGACAATAATTCATCGATATGAAAACAAGTAATCAGGTGTGAAAGTTCCTAAATTAAGAAATGAAAGCGAATTAATTTTACAAAGATTTCTAACTTCAAATTCACGAAACAACCTTTTTTTACAAACAACTATGTTATTTAATGTAAACCCCAACACAACATAAAGCTTTATTTTCATCTATAGTACGACATTTTTTATTTAGTAGCACTTAATTAAATTCAGAACGATATGGAAATCTTTATGTAGTTTTCTAGGATATAGGATAATAAAGTGATTTATTTTATGATAGCATCTATTTATAATCCTTGATAAAAGACAATTGGTTTGGGAGTAATAACATGTTATAGGCCACACTAAAAGGAATAGATTTTCTACAGGGCTTGTCAAGAATTATATCTAAAATAGACAAATCAGATGTTGCCTGCTAGTTCTTCAGAAAGCTTTAATCCGCAACTTTTGTGGCTCAACGGATCCCTTTTCGGAACCATAAAGGTTCCATAAACGTTGAGAAACTAAAAATAATCTGCTATTGGTAAATTATATCGATAGAATACGAGTCGTCAGCACATTTAGTACATTTAGTACACTTTTCAAATTCAAAGTTTCCGCTGCGTTTATCAAGTTAACCCTGGGGGGGGGGGGGTCTGAATCTACGCGTCCCGCGAGTACAGCAGGAGAACATTAGATTTTTGTGATATTTCTGGTACAGCTTTGTGACCTCGTGGTTACTCTAGTTTTTGATTTGACTAGGACGTAGTAGTAGTTCGTAAATTAATTCGGTTGCACATTTAAATTTAAAACTTTTTTGTTCTTCTCAATAGATCTTCTCAATAGATCTTCTCAATAGATCTTCTTAATATATCATCTCAATACATCTTCTCAATTTATCTATTCAATAGATCTTCTCAATAGATCTTCTCAATAGATCTTCTCAATAAATCTTCTCTATAAATCTTCTCAATAGATCGTCACAATAGATCGTCTCAATAGATCTTCTCAATAGATCTTCTCAATAGATCTTCTCAATATATCATCTCAATAGATCTTCTCAATAAATCTTCTCAATATATCATCTCATTAGATCTTCTCAATTTATCTTTTCAATAGATCTTCTCAATAAATCTTCTTAATAGATCTTCTCAATAGATCGTCTCAATAGATCTTCTCAATAGATCTTCTCAATAGATTTTCTCAATACATCATCTCAATAGATCTTCTCAATTTATCTTCTCAATAGATCTTCTCAATAGATCTTCTCAATAGATCTTCTCAATATATCATCTCAATAGATCTTCTCAATTTATCTTTTCAATAGATCTTCTCAATAGATCTTCTCAATAGGTCTTCTCAATTGATCTTCTCAATAGATCTTCTCAATATATCATCTCAATAGATCTTCTCAATAGATCTTCTCAATAGATCTTCTCAATAGATCTTCTCAATAGTCTCAATAGATCTTCTTAATAGATCTTCTCAATAGATCTTCTCAATAAATTTTTTCTATAAATCCTCTCAATATATCGTCTCAATAGATCTTCTCAATAGATGTTCTCAATAGATCTTCTCAATAGATCTTCTCAAAAGATCTTCTCAATAGATCTTCTCAATAGATCTTCTCCATAGATCTTCTCAATAGATTTTCTCAATAGATCTTCTCAATAGATCGTCTCAATAGATCTTCTCAATAGATCTTCACAATAGATCTTTTCAATAGAGCTTCTCAATAGATCTTCTCAATAGATCTTCTCAATATATTTTCTCAATAGATCTTCTCAATAGATCTTCTCAATA
>NW_019398126.1:0-21923 GCF_000591075.1 Eurytemora carolleeae
AAGTTGACCTGGTAGACATTGAGTTATAGCAAGTTGACCTGGTAGACATTAAATCATATCAAATTGACCAAACAGACAAAATATCTTTTTTTTACATATTTTTTTGTAATTACAATGGCTAGTGGTGTATACTGTTGGGTAGCAGATGGGATTTTAAGTATTATTTAAACAAAATTACGTAGTTCATGAAAAGGGAATCAAATTTTAATCAATTTTATACCTTCACCAGTCATATCCATATAAACCATGTTCAGCCCAACCGAAACATTCAACCCAGTCTAGAATATAATATTTTCTCTCAAACTTGGCAACACATTGCACAAGCTTATTTTTTGTGTGAAACTAGAGATTAGCACGTTTTTTCATTTCGTCCGTTCATTGTTCATGAACGGCCCATTATGTTCGGTTTTTTTTCAATCGTTCACAAAATAATGGACTTTGTTTTTTTAAATGTTTTCTTTCACTGAACGATCTTTCATTAAAGTTGTCCGTTCAATAAATAGTTTGGTCCAAACAAATGATGGTTTTTTGAAATTTTTTTCTAAAAAATTGTTAGATTAGTAAAAAACTATTGTTCTAAAATGTGTGTTCGAAAAAACTTGTTAATTCAGTAAAAAACGAACGTTTTAAAAAAAATATTTGCAGAATTCGTTCGTTCAGTTAAAAATCGAACCAAAACAAAATTGTTCAAACGATTTAAAATCTTTTTTTCCGTTTCTTTTTATGAAACGATAATTTTTTCATTTCTCTAAACGATCCCTTTTGTTAATCCATAGTTCGTTTGTTCTCAAAATTTTCGTTCGTTAAAAAAACGATGTCCTATGTACAATTTGATTTTTCTGACAAAAAAGTTTTTCTTGAAAAACTCAAATACCTAGAATTTTATTGAGAAACTTAATTCTCAATTTTTGGATCACATAAAGAAAATAAAAAATAAATAAAAAATACACAAAAAATCAAAGGATAACAAGAGAACACAAATTCAAAATTAAATGATTTTATCTCCCATAAAACATGTACGAAAGTTATAAAGTTATACGTAAACCCCTATATTCAATAGAAACCTCGGAGCTGCTATAATAATGAAGATCTTTTAATCATTTTAGTTTATATTTTACAGATTAGAGAATAAATCTTTCTAGAAATTGATAAAAAAAACTTACCTTTCCGTCTAGGCTGTCAACCAGAGGAATAATTTCAGAATCATAATCTTTAAACAGATCTCTCTGTAACCTCCCGACATATTCAATCCTAATAATTTAAAACAACTAAACAAATGACAGGCCTAAAAATCTGATTATCTGGTCCTTATATCTTTGCAACATGATTTCGTAAACCTGTGATATGATATGTCTGTTTGAACAAATCGTAGAAAAAAAGTCAAAAATTTATTTATTTATCAGCACGATTTTTTTAATGGCATCTAATGGGAATTAGAATTTTAAAGATTTTTATAATAACGTTTTTTTTATAGTTTACAAAGGTACTAGCCGGACTATTTTATAGTTTACAAAGGTATTAGCCGGACTATTTTATAGTTTACAAAGGTACTAGCCGGACTATTTTATAGCTTACAAAGGTACTAGTCGAACTATTTTATAGTTCACAAAGGTACTAGCCGGACTATTTTATAGTTCACAATGGTACTCCGGACTATAGGTATGACTTGGCAATGTTTCAGAAAATGTGTTACAAAATGATAGTCTTTTAATTTTAAATATTAGTTTTGAAGATTGTTTAGTTAGAAAACGAAACGAAAACCGATTTTTAAAAATCGTTTTTGGTGTTTCGAATGGTAAACGATTAAAGAAACGTTTTTATTAAGAAAACGAACGGTTTTAAATTTTTTAAAGTCACCTTTTTAAAAGTTTTGCATAAATATTATTTTGGTATCGTTGACAAAAGTTTAAAAGATTTCTGAAAAAAACTAAATTGTCCATCCCTAACATTGATGCTACAAACCTGGACTCTTTCTTTGCATAACATGAAGCAAGAAGAGCTGAGAGACAGACAATGATAAGCCCTCTCATCTCTAGACAAATATATAATATTTATATACAGGGTGTATCATAACATAGAATAAATACAAGGTGTTTCATAATATAGATTATTTACAAGGTGTTTCATAATATAGAATAAATACAAGGTGTTTCATAATATAGATTATTTACAAGGTGTTTCATAATATAGATTATTTACAAGGTGTTTCATAATATAGATTATTTACAAGGTGTTTCATAATATAGAATATTTACAAGGTGTTTCATAATATAGAATATTTACAAGGTGTTTTATAACTTTGACACATTCAATTTTTTCTTTAATAACTTTTTAAATTTTTGTTATAGTTATATTATACACTTATATGCTTAGAGGAAAGTATTTGAAGTGCTATTAGGAACCTTCTCGTGTAATAGAATCATATTGACAAAATTTAAAACCTTTTTAATGAAAGACCTCTCTAATCCCATATTATACTTTTTTATTCACTTAGTATTTGTATAAAGCAGAAGATTTAGAATTATTTTAAGAACATGACAACAACAGATAAAGACTTGTGTGTAACTCGATGCTAAATCTTTGCTATGCACAGTCTAATCTTGTGTAAAGTCCTATCTATGTAAAGTTCTATCTTTATAAGTCCTATCTATGTAAAGTCCTATCTATGTAAAGTCCTATCTATGTAAAGACCTTTCTATGCACACTGTTCTCATGTGTAAAGTTCTATCTACGTAAAGTCCTATCTATGTAAAGTGCTATCTATGTAAATTCCTATCTTTGTAAAGTTCTATCTATGTAAAGACCTATCTATGAAAAGTCTGATCTATGTAAAGTCCTATCTATATAAAGACCTATCTATGTAAAGTTCTACCTATGCAAAGTTCTATCTATGTAAAGTCCAATGTATGCACAGTTCTTTCTTCTGAAAAGTCTTATCTATGTAAAAAAAAGTGCCCTATCCTTAAAAATAAAATCTCATTATGATATATAAGAAATGTCACATTTACAAATATCCTATCTATGTAAAGTCCTGTTTTGTAATGTTATACTCCTATCTATAAATATCCTTTATAGATATCCATCTTTTTGCCAAACTTAGTAAATGTCAGTCTAATTCCAAATGTTTAAAATTAAGTCTCAATAAAATTCTTCCTACCGTGTTTACTGTGTGGTGTATAGGCTGTAAGTAAGGATGATTTGTTTTGAATAAAGGCCTGCTCACTTCTCCCAATATATATATGAGAGGTTAGGAACATTGTACGCTAACTTGTGTACTCAAACACACCTCTTGTCCCCATTCCCGAAAATTGGATGATTTTTAAAATCTGAAAACCACCCTAAACATCATTTTTCATTGTGATAAGGTAAAATTTCATAAAATGAACATTATACGCTAACAAGTGTACTGAAACACACCCATTGTCTAATAATTTAAATCATTTTTTTGTGCCACTCTGTACGTAACCAAGTAACTGTTGTAAAAATATTCATTTTTCTGTACTATTTTCATATGAAAAATATTGTACGCTTACTAGTGACTAAAAATTAAATATTTTTGTGAAATGCTTGTGGAAGAAGACAAATATTCCATTAGAAATTATTATTTTTTGTTTAAAAAAACTTTTATTTTATCACAATTGCACGCTTGCTTGAATAAAGATAGGTGCTCAGTTTTTTTTCAATTTTTTGTTTCTTCTCTAAAGTATTATTCATTTTTCATTTTTGTTTGTTCTTTTTCTCACTGACCTGACCGATTGTTTGGTAAAACCTATGATTCCCATCTCTAGCTGTAAACCTATAATTCCCATCTCTAGCTGTAAACCTATGATTCCCATCTCTAGCTGTAAACCTAAGATTCCAATCTATAGCTGTAAAGCTATGATTCCCATCTATAGCTGTAAACCTATGATTCCCATCTATAGCTGTAAACCAATGATTCCCATCGATAGCTGTAAACCTATGATTGTGGAAGAAAAGACATTTTATTTTTATTATTGTTATTATTATTACAATTATTATCATTATTATTTATCTGATTATCTATAACGATTTTACAAAATGTCTTATCTTCATTATCGTTATATTTCTATTACTATGTGTATATTTTCTTTTTTAAATATTGATATTGTTTTGACACCATGTTGAGCAATACAGTATACATGGTACATTTCAGTTCATTTCATGTACAGTGCGGTACAGTACAAATACAGGCAAAACAGGATTGTACACCAAATGAATGCTCCCCTTCTAGTGAAATTTATGTATATAGATCATTGCCTTCATCCAAGGTACTAATGCAAGGAAAGTTAATTGCAGTTGCGTATACTCTGCGTACATATTGAAACCAGTTCTCTCTGGGCGGAATTTGTAAACGAGAATAGATGCCTCAGTGAACATTTGGTATCCAAGGAGGTTATATGCATTTAATTTTGATGATTTTAAAATTTCACATAGTATTTTCCTATGGCCAGAATAGTTCAAAGATTATTTTTGTGAAAATTGATTCCATGTCAGGGTGTGACATCTATCTTGTGTTTACTCTTCCGCCCAAAGTGCATTACACTGCACTACAGAAAATGCGTTCACCTCTCATGTGGATTTAATAGTTCTGTCAATATTCTAGAAAGCTATGACTTTGTATCCCAATTTTTCCTATTAAACATAATTTTTCAGCCTTATTTCTTAAATAGTTTTTTTTGCCGGCATATACGTTTAAAATAAAAAGTATTAAACAAACAAATCTGTAACTTTAAAGATTGGTAAAATATAAACCAAAACGCGTATGATTACAAATAGAAGAAACCGAATGCCTCTAACTCTGGTTAGTCCGGGGTGTTCTGAAATAACTTTCCTTGCATTAGAAACATGCCTTCATCCATCCCTGTCCCTAATGCGTACACAATCTATATACGGTGTTGAATGATCTCAACGGTTTTGCATCGGTTTTGTAATTTCTTACAACAATCATTTCTGTTTTAAACCTAAGGTTGAAAAATCTTTTTGGTTCAAAACGAAACCTATAATAGTAGGTAATTTACCGAAAAGGGATAAAGTGTTTTCGTTAATAGTTTCAAAAGTTTCAAAACGGGGTATTTTTGTTTGTTTTAGTTATGTGTCATCGTTAAGAAAAAGTACAAATCCATGTACGTAAAAACTTAAGGAAATGGTACATGATCATCCCTACAGTTACTAACCAATATTTTCTATTATTTATTTATCCAAGAGATGGTTGGCAATACAAATTAAATTGCAGGGAAACTTTTGTAAATGAATATAAATAAACAGCAACAGCTGTAAATGAACGGGAAATATCTGTAAATAAACGGGACCCAGCTATAAAATGAACGGGAAACAGCTGAAAATGAACGGGAAACAGATAAATGAACAGCAACAGCTGAAAATGAATGGGCAACAGCTTCAAATGAACAGGAAACAGATAAATGAACAGCAACAGCTGTAAATGAACGGAAAACAGCTTTAAATGAACGGGAAACAACTGTAAATAAATGGGAAATAGCTGTAAATGAACGGGAAAAAGCTATAAAATGAACAGGAAACAGCTACAATTGAACGGGAGACAGATAAATGAACAGCAAAAATCTGTAAATGAACAGGAAACAGTTTTAAATGAACGGGAAACAGCTGTAAATGAACGGGAAATAGCTGTGAATAAACGAGAAACAGCTATAAAATGAACAGGAAACAGCTGAAAATGACCGGGAAACAGCTGTAAATGATCAGGAAAAAGCTGTAAATGAACGGGAAACAGCTGTAAATGAATAGGAAACAGCTGTAAATTAATGAGAAACAGCTTTACATGAACGGGAAACAGCTGTAAATGAACGGGAAACAGCTGTAAATGGACGGGAAACAGCTGTTAATGAACGGGAAGCAGCTGTAAATGAACGGGAAACAGCTGTAAATGAACGGGAAACAGCTGTAAATGAACAGAAACAGCTGTAAATGAACAGAAAAAAGCTGTAAATAAACGGGAAACAGCTGTAAATGAATGGGAAGCAGCTATAATGCACGGGAAACAGCTGTTAATGAACAGAAACAGCTGTAAATAAACGGGAAACAGCTGTCATAAACAGAGATCTATAACTATCTTCAGCACTGCCCCCCCCCCCTAATAGGCATGGAATCAAAAATACTTAATATATGTATGATTGCAAGAGAATACAGTGTACATTAAAAAGCAAAGAATAATACAAAAAATTGATGATATATAATTGAACATATCTAAATTTTCCATTCAGTACGTAGAGAAAATACTAAAAACTGTAATATTTATATTTATTAATATTTATATTTTAGTATTAGTATAAATATTATAGTTTTTATATATTTTTTGAGACTGGGTGTGTGTGTGTAAAATTGATGATTATTTTTGAACATATCTAAATTTTCCATTACGTAGGAAAAATACTAAAAACATGTGTGTGAGTACGCTATAAGCGTACAATGTTCGTAGTCCCGCTCAGAGAATTTTCTATTCAGACTCTTTTCTCGTGTAACTAAATATAAAATGTTATTAGTGTTGTGAACTGTTTATTTTGAGATAACATGTATTTTATTAAGATATTAAGTGAATAGTACTTTTAATTTATGTTTTGAGCCCTCCCTTTTTTATCTAAAAGAACACAGAAACTATAGGGGTCCAAAAAGGGTTCGTGAAAATACAAAAGTCTCATCTAGCAGTTATAAGTATGACCCGGAGCTAAAGTACGATGTCTAGACTCGTACCGGGCTGGATAAAGAGAAAAGGACGGACGGAGCGTTGAAATCTTCAGTCTGACACAACCCATCGAATGAAATCACTCCTATCCTCTTTCATGCCTCTCCTTGCCAACAATTAGCTACTACCATCTATTAGAAGAATTTAAAACCCCCTAAAATTGAATAAATCTTACTATAAAACCATCCATCGTTCATTATTTTAACACCACGTTTAAATCCAAGTAAAGTATCATTTTCCCTAAATTTGTCAGACTCCACGCTAAAGGGACCAAGTATTTATGATACAATATATATAGATAGATAGATCTTGGGACGGGGAACATTGTACGCGTACTGTGTACTCAAACACATCCCTTGTCCAAAAAATTATAGAACAATATAAAATAATTATACACTAAGCTTTTTTTAGCTGGCACCTCTTATAGCTTTTTTTCTTCGTAATTCTGAACTCAAAATTAGGTCTGTAAACATAAATTTAAAAACATCCACATTTTTACCTGGTCAAATGTTTCACTTTTAACCATCGTTTTGCGCTGCTAAAAAAATCTATAAAAATAAAAAATGGAATTGAGTCTTTGCCACAAATTCAATTTTCTAATTCTTATATCTCTGCAATAGATGCCAAGTATGTAACCGAATAATATTTTCTCTCATAATTTTGAGCTTAAAATTAAAACTAGAGGCGCTACGAGGTCAAAAAGACGTACCAATAATAAATTTTACAATCTCCTTCATTATTGGGGTGTGTCAAACTCTCCAATTTTAAAAATTGAACATATTCTTTTTGTTGTATTTTTTCCAGATTGGTAATTGTTAATCTACGTTTTGAACGTCAGTGTTGTGATTTTATACAAAGTTTGTGTCCTCTGTTTATAGATTTAAATTGTTATAATTGTTCAATTTAAAAGAATCATCTAAATTGAACAATATCATCATAATTCATAGTTTCCTTTCACTGTTCCCATCACAATTCAATATATTTTACAGTGAGAACCAGAAAACAACATTAAAATAATATCTAAATGTATTTGATGTTACTGTAAAGTTTTGATAAATCTAGTATCTTATTTATTAAATCATATTATACATAAAAAATATTTAAAAATTTATGTAGATACTATGTATATTACCTTGCGCCTTGTTAGAATGTTGTTAGAATTTTGATAGAATTATGTTAAAATGATGTTAGAATTTTGTTAGAATTATGTTAAAATATTGTTAGAATGTTGTTAGAATGTTGTTAGAATTTTGTTAAAATTATGTTAGAATGTTGTTAAAATTTTGTTAGAATTATGTTAGAATGTTGCTTGAATTTGTTAGAATTATGTTATAATGTTGTTAGAATTTTGTTAGAATTATGTTAGAATGTTGTTAGAATATTGTTATAATGATGTTGAAATGATGATAGAATGATGTAAGAATGTTGTTAGAATTAATTTAGAATGTTGTTAGAATTTTGTTAGAATTTTGTTAGAATCATATGTTAGAATATTGTTAAAATGTTGTTAGAATTATGTTAGAATGTTGTTAGAATTTTGTTAGAATTATGTTAAAATGATGTTAGAATGATGTAAGAATGTTGTTAAAATTATGCTAGAATTTTGTTAGAATGTTGTTAGAATTATGTTAGAATGTTGTTAGAATGTTGTTAGAATTTTGTTAGAATTATGTTAAAATTATGTTAGAATGATGTAAGAATGTTGTTAGAATTATTTTAGAATGTTGTTAGAATGTTGTTAGAATTTTGTTAGAATTATGTTAGAATGTTGTTAAAAATTTTTAGAATTATGTTAAAATGATGTTAGAATGTTGTTAGAATGATGTTAGAATGATGTAAGAATGTTGTTTGAATTATGTTAGAATATTGTCAGAATTTTGTTAGAATTTTGTAAGAATTATGCCTAAGTAAATTAGAATAGATAGAATAGATTAATTTATGTAGGGAATTATGTTAGAATGTTGTTAAAATTTTGTTAGAATTATGTTAGAATGCTGTTAGAATTTTTTTAGAATTGTTTTAGAATGTTGTTAGATTGATTTAAGAATGTTGTTAGAATGATGTTAGAATGATGTAAGAATGATGTTAGAATTATGTTAAAATGTTGTTAGAATTTTGTTAGAATTATGTTAGAATGATTTTAAAATGATGTTAGAATGTTGTTAGAATTATGTTAGAATGTTGTTAGATTTTTGTCAGAATGACGTTAGAATGTTGTTAGAATATTGTTAGAATCATGTTAGAATGTTGTTAGAATTTTGTTTACATTTTATTAGAATGTTGTTAGAATTATGTTAGAATGTTGTTAGAATGATGTTAGAATGATGTTAGAATGTTTGTTAGAATTTTGTTAGAATTATGTTAGCATGATGTAAGAATATTGATAGAATGATGTCAAGATTATTTTTTTCTTTAAAATTTTTTTTTCACGGGCAACGCCGGGACCTTCAGCTAGTATTTTATAAAGTTAGATTTTTGCTTGTTTTTTTGTTTGTATTTCTGATCAAAACTCATGAATTTGGCCCTTGACTGATTTGCCTCAAATTCTAATTGAGGAAACTCGGGAGATTAACAGGATTGTTTTTAGCTTGGTTTTGAGATTCTAAGTTAAAAGGGCAAAATAGCTAAAATTTTAATTTAGGACAAAGCGCGGGTAAACGGTGTGAGTAACTATGAGTACCCTGGGCAGCGCTGGGTTCTCAAGCTAATTGTAAAACCATTCTTTTCAAATTTTGCAAACTTTTAAAGATTGATTTAATTTCAATTTAATGTTGGAGGAAAGTATAGAAATGGGTTGCTTGCGTGCTGGTAAAATATACACTTTCCAGGTTCAAGTTTGGACTTTAATTAAATAGAGATCTTATTCAGGGGCGGGAACTTTTGGACCGAGTTTCGTTAATCATGAGCTGAGATTTAAAAAACTTAAACCCAAGTAAAAATCGGTATTATTGCCTTTTTAAGCATAAGTTAAGCTTAAGCCAAGACTCGAGTTTATGGTAGACTTGGGTTTTCAACTCTTGAATAATCGGAGTCTCCGAAAGCTGAAGATTGTAATTATTTGGTAAATAAAAACTATTTTTTTTTACATTTAAAATATCTGGAATTATCTGAATTGCTAAAATTGTCTAGATTTCTAAAATGAACACACTATGGAAATAATATAAATATGTGACGTATAGGTTTTTAAAATTTACACTCAGCTATAGATCTATCAGCTGATTTGCAGATTACATTTAGCAAACATCGAGCTCTCTCATTGGTCCATTCAAAACCAATTAGAATCATTGGTTCTAATTGTTGACCTGAGCTGCCGTACGAAAGGGTCAATGTTAGGGTTTATTTTTAAAATCTCAGCTTTGAACACTTGATCTCAATATCCAATGTGATCCTTCGTATTAAAGGTATCACATTGTGGTATATCTAAAAGGGATTAAATGATCCTGTATGATCTGCATAAGATGGAGATCAATGCTAGATCCAGACATTAACAGGGCTAGATTTTCGCCGCTTCAGTTTTCTCACAAACCTTATTAAAGGGACTGCTAACGTAGTTTCAAGTGATCATCCATGCAAAGATGACATTGCCCGATTTCCAACAGTAACCTCGAATTCTCTATCTGATCAATAATGTGGCAGATTATCGTTATTTTAGTTTTTTCTAGTGTTTGATTTTGATAATTCCAATATATTTTTCTGCAGTAAAAATGTAAAGAAACCACTTAAAATTACGCTCACAGTCCCTTTAAGCATAGAGTCCGAAATTGCGAGGTTTATGAAGGGTGCACTTTAGTATACTATAAGGAGCAACAAACAAAGGTTGGATAATAATAAATAAGTGCGGGGAATAATATCAAGTAGATGATGTTTTCATTTATAAACCTTTATTACAGCTTTCTTTGAGTCAGTTTCGGTGTAGTATTGTATATGAATAAAAATCAATAAAGCAATGCACTGAGTTTCTCAAATATTCAACGAGTCGGTTTTTCTTACAATATATTTATATACAAAAGGTACAAAAATACAAACTTTAAATCGAACGATACTTATACAAACTAAATATTATGAATCAAATCAGTTTCATCAAATAGGGGAATTCTTCAAGGGAACCTCAGTTTAAGGGAGCTGACGATCAACTAACTCTCCTCCTTCGATTTTGCTTTATCCTAGGATCGTATTTAACCCTAGCTACCCCGGGGTTGTTCCGCCCCCTCCCCAACGCTTGGGTCTTCAAGATAACGGAAAATTCGGCGTCGCTTGGGTTATTTATAGAATCCAAATGCAAACTCAAATAAATCCGTTAGGATTCAAAATAGGACTCTAAAGTCCAACCGTAGGGTTAAAGAATGGGGGGGGGGAAGGGGGCATGATTCCCCTTGGTAGCTATGATCTCAGCGATCCAAAAAATCCTTGAATTGCTGATCGTAAAAGATCAACAAAACTCGCCTACTGTTACAGTAGGACTGAACAGATAAAATATAAAGTTAAAGTTTTTTCCCTTTTTGTTTATTTAAGAAATTTTCCTACCTTCCTTATCCCTCTTCTTCCCCTGTTCCTTATCCCTCTTCTTCCCCTGTTACTTATCCCTCTCCTTCCCTTGTTCCTTATCCCTCTCTTTTCCCTGCTCCTTATAACTCTCCTTCTCCTGTTCCTCATACCTCTCCTTCCCCTGTTACTTATACCTCTCCTTCCCCTGCTCCTTATCCCTCTCCTTTCCCTGTTTCTTATCCCTCTCCTTTCACAGTTCCTTATACCTCTCCTTCCCCTGTTCCTTATCCCTCTCCTTCCCCTGTTCCTCATACCTCTCCTTCCCCTGTTTCTTATCCCTCTCCTTCCCCTGATCCTCATAACTCTTCTTCCTCTGTTCCTTATCCCTCTCCTTCCCCTGTTCCTTATACCTTTCCTTCCCCTGTTCTTTAAACCTCTCATTCCCCTGTTCCTTAACCCTCTCCTTTCACTGTTCCTTATACCTCTCCTTCCCCTGTTTCTTATCCCACTCCTTCCCCTTTTTCTATATCCCTCTCAATTCAATGTTCCTTATCCCTCTTCTTCCCCTGTTCCTTATCCCTTTCCTTCCCTTGTTCCTTATACCTCTAGTTCCCCTGTTCCTTATACCGCTCCTTCACCTGTTCCTTATCCCTCTCCTTCCCCTGTTCCTTAACCCTCTCCTTCCTCTGTTCCTTATCCCTCTCCTTCTCCTATTCCATATCCCTCTCATTCCCCTGTTCCTTATCCCTCTCCTTCCCCTGTTCCTTATTCCTCTCCTTACCCAGTTCCTTATCCCTCTCCGTCCCCTGTCCCTTATCCCTCTCCTTCCCCTGTTTCTTATCCCTCTCCTTTCCCTGTTCATCATGCCTCTCCTTCCCCCTGTTCCTTATACCTCTCCTTCCCTTGTTCCTTATACCTCTCCTTCCCCTGTTCCTTATCCCTTTCCTTCCTTAAAACGCACGCCTTCAAGTAAGTATATAAAAGAGAAAAGACAACTCTCATTACCCTGTTATGTTCCTATCCTCCCTTCTTCTTGCTGATCCAACAATAAACATGATTGAACTACACGACACATAGTTTGACAAAGTAGTGAAAGCTTCTTTTGAAACTTTATTATAAAGTTTTCCGCTTTTTGCTAAAGAAAACCTGCGGTTCCCTGAAAGAGACTGCTGAGGAAATTTTAATTTACCCTTCTTTTGAAAATGGATATGACGGTGCCCTTGCAAATTTCATTTTATCTTTGTCGAATCTTAAAAATGGTGGAAATAAATAAATTGTCTATGTTTGCATAAAATTTGCAATTGCAAATATCTGTCACAAAGAAACCACAATCAGTGTACAGTGTACAGTCCCTTTTATCAATTCTGTATTAGTTTTTTTAGACTATACAATTTCCAGCTAATTATAATCAGAGTTCACGGGTTAGTTGTAAATAGACTTTTATAGTAGCAACTACAGGGTGTAAATTTCTTTAAATAATTGAAATTTCCTTAAGAAAATACAGGGTTAAAAATAGAGTTTTCATAGATAAAATAATGCGGTGAATAATTAAATTCAAAAATACATAATGAAAAACAATTTGAAGGCTGGATTTTTTATAAATAAAATTATAAGGGGAAGAGTTCATATTTTCTAGAAGAGATTAAAGAGATTAATACTGGATTTTTTCTGTAAAAAACAGGGCTGATACTGGAATTTTTCTAGAAGAAAAAAAAGGACTAATACTGGAACTTTTCTAGAAGAAAAATAGGACTAATACTGGAATTTTTCTAGAAGAAAAAATGGGACTAATACTGAAATTTTTCTAGAAGAAAAAACAGGGCTGATACTGGAATTTTTCTAGAAGAAAAAACGGGACTAATACTGAAATTTTAATAGAAGAAAAAACAGGACTACTACTGGAATTTTTCTGAAAGAAAAAACAGGACTACTACTGGAATTTTTCTTAAAAAAACAGGGCTAATACTGGAATATTTCTAGACGAAAAAATAAAGCTAATACTGGAATTTTTCTAGAAGAAAAAACAGGACTAATACTGGAATTTTTCTAGAAGATAAAACAGGACTAATACGAGAATTTTTCTGGGAGAAATTCTGAAAGAAAAATACCTCTCAGTGGTACACGGGTGTATATTTTCTTCAAAAAATTCATTTCCCACCCCAAAAGAAGTTCTCAGAAAGAATCTACAGGACAAGTGTGTTTTCCAGAAAAAAATATAGGGTAAGTACTTAAGATTTATTGCGAAAAAAGATTTGTGAGAAGGATTTGAACTACGTTATTGGGACAGTTCAACCGCTTATCTTTTAAGTGAATTTTGAACCGGTGATTCCAGATTTGAGCCAGAAGGCACTTGAAAAATAGTTGAAACGACGGTTGGTAGTTCAGCAACTTCTCTCCAATTCATAAAGTTCCGTGCTAGAAGAAATAATTGATTTTTTTGTTAAAATGATAACATTATTGGTTCTTAGTTCAAATTAATGTTTCAATTTTACAGGAACGAAGAAAGACGAAAATCTATTGGTTTCTTGTTAGAACTGTATACATGTGTTTGGTGTAATTGAAGTACAAATATAATGAACCTTTAAAATATCTTAATTTATGAAAATATATTCTCGACACGGAATGCAGTAAATGCTGTACTCTTAAAAAGGCTTCCAGAACTGTATCAATCCAGGTGCAACTTGTCAGCTATCAATGCCAACAGGGCACATGCTCTAAAGCCATCAATGCCAAACCAATGGACACGATCTTATCAGCTTTCAATGTCAACAGGGATACAAGCTCAGCTATCAATGTCAAAACGGACCCAAGCTCTTAAACCGATTAATGCCAAAACAATGGGCACAATCTTATCAGCTCTTAATGTCAACACGGACACAAGCTTAGCTTGTTTGTTTCAACGAGGACCAAATTACTCCTATCACCGTAATCAAAGCAAAGTCTATACCAACTAATGTGTATTTAGATATCTATGTTACAAGTTAACGTTAATCAAAGTAATTACAAGTTTTACGTCAATATGCATATATACAGAGTAGATTAAGTTTAATGTACATATTTTGCAAGATTAGCGCGGATGGATATAAACGTAGTTAAGCTAGCCACTGACGTAGTTATAACTGTAGGTTAATCACAGGTTTACAGACGTAGCTAGGCTAATCACATTGCGTAGTTTATGATAAGCGCATTTAGATTTACAGACAATGTACAACGTAATACTTCTAGACATATTCCGGCTAACAAATATGGAAATTACTGTATTTATTACAGGACGACCTGAATTTAAGAAATCATTTAGTTTGTTTGTCTGAACATTAAAGTTTGAAATATTGAATTCGACTTAATGGACTTTTCCGGAAAAGACATTTTTGATAGGACCCTCTTCCCAATATTTTCAGAGTAAAGGGAAAATTATGCGAATATAAATGAAGGTTGAAGGAGCCGTCCATGCACAAACTTATTACACTGTTGTCTACAGTATACATGGTTATCCATAAATGATGAGACTTGGGACGACTGCACAGAATTTTTTAGTCTTCTTTCTTCTATATATAAATTTGGCTTGTCTTGGTGTTTGTCTGTTTGTCTGTTTGTTTGTTTGTTTGTATGTTTGTATCCAATAAACGTCAAAACGGCTGAACCGATCGGGCCCAAATTTTTTGTGGGACATCACGTGACCACAGGGAAGGTTTATGAATAATCAAAATTTCAAATATTTGTCTCCATCAAAATTCGATCTTCATTAAATTTTTGAAAATTTTGAAAATCCACGAAANATATAATTATCTATGAAGGGGGGGGGAGAAGAAGCGGGGTTTGACATGTGGGCACTACGTGGAGGAAATAGATCTTGAGTACGCAAACATCTAGAGAAAAGGCTACGGCAATTTGAGTCGGAAAAATCGTCTTTCTTATATTTCGAATTAATTTTAACAAGTATATATACTCTTCTTTGTAAATATTCCTCATTATAATTAGTATATATACTCATCATTGTAAATATTCTCAATATAAGTAGTATATATACTCATTATTGTAAATATCCTTAATATAAGTAGTATATATACTCTTCATTGTAAATATTCCTCATTATAATTAGTATATATACTCATCATTGTAAATATTCTCAATATAAGTAGTATATATACTCATCATTGTAAATATCCTCAATATAAGTAGTATATATATACTCATCATTGTAAATATCCTCAATAAAAGTAGTAGATATACTCATCATTCTAAATATCCTCAATATAAGTAGTATAAATACTCATTATTGTAAGTATCCACAATATAAGTAGTATATATATACTCATCATTGTAAATATCTTCAATATAAGTAGTATATATATACTCATCATTGTAAACATCCTCAATATAAGTAGTATATATACTCATTATTGTAAATATCCTCAATATAAATAGTATATATACTCATCGTTGTAAATATCTTCAATATAAGAAGTATATATATACTCATCATTGTAAATATCCTCAATATAAGTAGTATATATACTCATCATTGTAAATATCCTCAATATAAGTAGTATATATACTCATCATTGTAAATATCCTCAATATAAGTAGTATATATATACTCATCATTGTAATGTCCTCAATATAAGTAGTATATATACTCATCATTGTAAATATCCTCAATATAAGTAGTATATATACTCATCATTGTAAATATCCTCAATATATGTAGTATATATACTCATCACTGTAAATATCATCAATATAAGTAGTATATATAATCATCATTGTAAATATCCTCAATATAAGTAGGATATATACTCATCATTGTAAATATCCTCAATATAAGTAGTATATTTATACTCATCATTGTAAATATCTTCAATATAAGTAGTATATATATACTCATCATTGTAAATATCCTCAATATAAGTAGTAAATATCCTCAATATAAGTAGTATTTATATCATCATTGTAAATATCCTCAATATAAGTAGTATATAGATACTCATCATTGTAAATATCTTCAATATAAGTGGTATATATATACTCATCATTGTAAATATCCTCAATATAAGTAGAATATATACTCATCATTGTTAATATCCTCAATATAAGTAGTATATATACTCATCAGTAAATATCTTCAATATAAGTGGTATATATATACTCATCATTGTAAATATCCTCAATATAAGTAGAATATATACTCATCATTGTTAATATCCTCAATATAAGTAGTATATATACTCATCATTGTAAATATCCTCAATATAAGTAGTATATATACTCACCATTGTAAATATCCTCAATATAAGTAGTATATATATACTCATCATTGTTAATGTCCTCAATATAAGTAGTTTATATACTAATCATTGTAAATATCCTCAATATAAGTAGTATATATACTCATCATTGTAAATATCCTTATTAGTCCTTCAGTAACAGCATGACACCTTGATAATTGTTATGTGATATATCAAAATATACTTTTACAATCGTTATGTGATATATCGAAATATATTTTCAAAACTGAGTTTCCCAAACAGTCTAAACGTCTAAACTTTCTACCAGTAAGGAAATAGTATAAATAATTCTTGTTTATTTCAAGGTTCCTATATATTTTTATGATTATTTATAAAGAACAAGGTTTTTAAGTTACCTTTGTAAATCTTTGAAAAAAGCACATGAGCTGAATGAGAAGGATCTGATGGAGGATATTAACAAATGCATGCAGAGCTGAAAACTTTAGAATGGATAAACTTTAATCCTGACTTCTTGATCCGAATATCCACTGCGGAAACTTTTCATTTTATAGTCCTTAATCCACTCTTTTTCTCTCTCCTTGGATAACAGTTAATTGTTTTCTCCAATGAGAATATTTCTGTTCTCTCATTGGTTGCCCGCGCTTTTCTCTGATTGGCTGCTACAGTTTCTCAGATGATTAAATATTAATTTGAATTTTATCGTTTTTCATACACTTTTAAGATAATCTTGCAAGATTAGGTAAATCTGGAGATTAAAAAAAGAGTGGATTAAGCCTTAATCCTGATATCCACCATTCAAAAGTTCTTAGCTCAGATTATTGAAAACCTTTTAGTGGGCAGTGGCGGCAGTTTTCCGCTACAAAACCCATAGATAAAGATAGATTGCGCATAAGACGACATTTTTCATCTTGAAAGATATAAATGTACAGAGATGTTTTGAGAGGTAGGGAAGCACANGTAGAGAGAAATTTAAGTTAGTTTAGTCCTTCTCATGTCCTTCTTCAGTTCTCGTCAATATGATAAATTGCTCAGTGAAATATTGTTGTTCAAATAGTTCCATTCCCGGAGTTATTTTACACTCTATTATGAAATCCATTAAAACACCAAACCACCCCGCTTATCATTGAAGTACACTTTGACCTCCAGAAGTATGAGTTCGCGGACTGTACAATTCTTGGTGATTTTGCGTGCATAAGCTATCTATGTTTATTTATTTATCTATGAAAAAACCACTCTGGGTTTATGTACCAAGTGGCTGCCCGTGCGAGCATAAACCATTGCACTATGCTTTGCTAACGTGCTGGTCACCCCAATTTTTTTGCGAATGCCGGTGCGATAGGTAGTTTTTCGGAGCTATCGGGTGCCTCATAATAGATAAATAGATAGATATGTAAATAGTGACTAAGACGCAGTCCTATAGGTGGACAGAATCGGATCGAACAATACCTCCCCTGATCAACACTACTAGGGTCGGCAGCTCCCGGCTCTTCATGGCTCATCAAAATCCAAAACCCAAAATCATAACGAATTACTTCTAAACACTCTCTATTACTTTCCTAAAATGATCATCCTTGGTTTTACGTGTCTTATACTTCATATGGATAATATAATCTGAGAAAAACCAATATACAAAATATTAAAATATAAAAAAAAACTAATAAATAAAACAATATTGTAGAAATTTAACTATAAATGAGCCAGTGGTTTGCCATGAAACACCTGGAAACTCAATATTTATCAAAGTTTTGATTGCTTCCAGATGGGTAAAAAATGCGTCATGACTGGATGAAACAGATTCCCCTAACAAATTGGATAGTTTGTTTGTTTTCAAAAGTCTAAAAAAGTGCCTTTTTTAGTTTACTCAGACCTTGAAACTGAATTTTTAGTTATAGCGGCGGCCAGGAATATATATAAAGGATATTTTTTTACCTACAGTAATGTTGCACTCCTACTCTATACAGCGTAAGGTCACCTTTCCTACCCTTCCTCCCCTATTTAAAACCAGAGAAATATGCTGGAATTGTACCTCCATCTCCGACAAAGGAAAACATTGAATAGTAAAACGTTATAGTCAGTGACTACTCAGATCCTATATCTCTGAATAATTATGCAATCCTTCTATTTAAACAACTGGGATTTATTTCAGAAGTAACATCCGAATGTTTAGAGTGATCCGATTACATCCTCTAATCCCAAATCCAAAGAGAATACTAATAGAATATATATTAAAGTGGAGTTTACTAGAAAAAAGTGTAAAACGGCCATTTTGTTGTACTGTTTCCATACTGAATGTGTACTTCACATATTTATGCTATATAACCTTTTGGGCCCTGGAATATCATTTTATAGAAAATCTAAAATTAATATTAAAGGAAAACCAAACTATGAAATAGGCTGGTTTCATAATTGACCAATGATTATTTCACTTAGACTCTATGCGATGCCTTTCACTTTACAAACGATGATTTTCCATTATAACTCTAAATCAAATGATGTTTTCTATTCACCTAATTCATTATAAAGTTTATTTAACAGCTTTAAAAATTTCGAAATTGAAATGAATAGTCTAGGGAACATACTGTATTAATGTACTCTACTGCACATAATTTGTAAAAATTTACATGATTTGTACACTTTGAACTCCCTTTCAGGCTGAAAGGGACTGAAAATATTCATACCGAGAGATTCTTTAAATTCCTCACTAATATATATTCTATTCTTTATGCCCAAATCACTCCAATCCAGACACAAACAAAGTTAGTAAGTTACCCAATTAAACATTAAAAATTATTTTATACCTATATTTATTTTACTAAAACTGTTTTTTGCAACTTTGTGTCCGAGTTAATACGAGCCTCAGAACCTGATCTTCGATGCCTCGCTTTGTTTCAACTTAAGTAATTAATACCTGAAACGTTTAATTCAGAAGACGACTTTTAGACTCAAGTTATAACTTTAAGTATAGTCCATGATAAATATGAAAGACAGAAATTGTACAGTGTGCACGGACACATTTTACTTGAAAAACTAATTTGGATGTTACTTGTGCAAAAAAGGGAGTGACTGGTTATGTAAGGTAGTTGAACTGAGTATGCAGTGTTGTGGAAAACTTCTTTCAGATTCATTTGAGACATATTAAACTTTTTAAAGATCTGTAAATCCTGAGTTTGAGCGCAAATTCGACGTTCAAAACTCCTACTTTATTTGAACTTCTTTTATACTCTTTTTAAAAACCCCATTGTTGTAATCGAGATAATTTTTTTCATAACTTTTCATCTCTCCTTTGTTCACGAACTCCACTGAAACAAATCATTTGAAGATACCTTTATTCCTGATTTAATCGTAAAATTTTAAAATCTACAGAAATGTTTTTGAAGATGGTACATACATATACTGCATAGAGGATTAAACAAATATTATTCTATAGAATTAATGTAAAGAGAGAAATATTAAATCAAAAAAGAGAAAATTTTCAAATTTTCAATATAATTAGTTTTTTGCTGGTTTATAGGCTGGAACTGGTGAGGGGTTTTCTTGCTTGCCATCTGCTCCAATTTGGAATCCACGCTGAACTTTGAACCTGAAATATATGAAACATAAAATATTAATTATGAAAGGAAAAAGAGGGGAGGGGGAGAAATAATACTGACTTGTAATGAAGAGCTGGATATGGTTCCTGACAGCAAGGATAAAAATCACTGTTCAAGGATTCCTCCTGGAACGAGTTCTCTGTGAAGAAAACTGGGGAAATGCCCTCTTCCACAGATTCATTGGTGATGTAGTTCTTATCCTCGCACTATAAAAAGAACATAACCATTACAATGTTGTTTTTGTTGCTTGTATCTATATATACAGACGCAATCTCTTTTATGTCTGTCTGTTTGGTTGTATGTCCAAGCATAACTCATGAACACCTCGAATGATTTGCCTCAAATTGTAATGTTCTTAGTATGGTTTCTAAGTTTTAAGTAATGTAGGTTAAATTTTACAGGAAAAACTTGGTTTCTAGGCAAAGCTGGGGTCCTTTAATATTTGATAAGAGGTTTCGAACTTTATAAAAATCGATGATGATACAATGATAGTTGTAGCTATGATTGAAGTAAAAAATTTTGTGTGAAATGGCGCTAATTTACAATTCTTGATCTCGATATTCAGAGTGACATCTTTTGATAGATAAATAATTGATCTCTATAATTTAGCTATCCCTGCTGTGTACGATTATCAAGGCTGATACCCAAGAGATATAAAACTAAACCGTAATCAGTGCTTGTTTGCTACACAATTTGGAAATCAGTGCTTGTTTGCTACACAAGTTGGAAATCAGTGCTTGTTTGCTACACAAGTTGTAAATCAGTGCTTGTTTGCTACACAAGTTGGAAATCAGTGCTTGTTTGCTACACAAGTTGGAAATCGGTGCTTGTTTGCTACACAAGTTGGAAATCAGTGCTTGTTTGCTACACAAGTTGGAAATCAGTGCTTGTTCGGCCTGAGATTCCCAGCACTAAAGTTCTAACCTCTATACTAAAATAAATTGGATGGAAATAAAAATATCACTGATCAAATATCCTTTAACATCATTAAATTTGCATGAACACTTTCATTAATTCTTGCCTTTTGTAGATTAATCATATATCCGCTGTAAGTCCAAGATCCAAGCTTGATGGAGCAATCATATTCTCCCCACGGCCAGTCAGCAAACTCCTACGGTAGCGATTATATCAACATATGAAGACGACTTTCGATTTAAATTTTAATTTAGATCAAGCTTTTAAACAACATTGATACACAAAAATAAAACTTAAATAAAAAAGTTGGGTTTATTATATTGATATAACAAACATGATGTAATCAAACAGATTAATGTATTTGTAATCTATGCTTTCATCCAGATTCTCAGTATTCTCAATCATTACTTTGCCGAATAAACATATTTTTTTTACAGCTATAATAGTCTTAAAAGAAGAGATGATAAAAGGTCGTCTTTAAAGTCCTAAAATCCACAACAATCTAACATCTGCCGATTTTCTCTAAAATTTTCAAAAGGTTCTGATTATTATCAATGTTAATTTGTTAAGAATTTTTGAGAACATCTTAGCACAATTAATCAATTAAGCAAATTGAGTAAAATATTTACGCAATTTGCGTATTTGGTTGTTCTTCAGAATTTACGCAAAATTGCAGTGCAAATAGACATCTCTACCGACATTTTTGAGCAAGTTACCTTATCATTACATGGAACAGTCAGCTTGGCAGCAGGAACAAAGATGACCAAACCATTAGACATAACAACAGTGTTGGTGCTTCTGGACTTCAGAACATCATTGATATATTCTAGAAAAGGAAATTATATTCAAAATCTATGTTAAGGCGAGTTAGACTCGAGTGTCAGTTTGCTGGGTATGCGCTATGATCTCATTTCCAATTAATTCTTTAAAAGGGGGGGGGGGGGGGGA
>NW_019398126.1:22154-23670 GCF_000591075.1 Eurytemora carolleeae
GGTGTATATTACCTGATCCATATTCTAGATTGTTATAAACCTCTAGATCAGGAATCCAGATATTATGAGCTGGAACTCTGATGGTGTATATTTTAAGTTTCAGAAATCAGAATATCAACATATTTGATTCGCAGAAATCTAGTTATTTGAAAAAAAAACTACTATGTATAGAGAGATCCATAAACTGTGGAATAGAAAGACGACTGTAAGACTTAAACTATGATTATATATTGGTCAATGAACTTGAAACACGGCATTTGTACAGTGCTCCCAGACTTTCTTCATTTAATCGTTTGATTTTCAAACTACAGGGTGTCCCAATAAACATGGGAATTCATTGACAAAATCGATATCGTCTTTTTAAATAATTCTTTGATTTAGTATAGTGATACCTACTGAGAAAGCTGTAATCAGTAAGAGTTTCATCTGCTATGTTTACATTTTGTTTGTTTATGCTTTGACCGCATATAAGGGTGTATTTAGTAAAACAAGAAAATTGCAGTATACATTAGAGTAAACTAAACATGTCCGAATTCATCTGTTCATCTTGCGAAGACATTATAAACACATCATTACAGTCTTTTACCCTTTTCCATAAAATAAACTCTAGCAGACATAATAATATTATGGCTTTTGAAATTAGGTATTACAAAGCTAATTCATTACAAAGACGATATCGAATTCGTCACTGAATTCTCATGTTTTTTTGGGACACCCTGTACTATAGTTAAACTATTCCAAATAAAACAACATTAATTACACTCTGTACAGCTAAATGTTGTATGTCTTTTCCAGGTGTTTACGAATCTCACTGTTTGATCGTTGATTATTAAAATAAATTAACTGTTAAATATATTGAAATACTAGCTTAGGAACTCAGCATTACCCAAGGAAAGCACTAAGCATAGTTACTCCCGCCGTATACCCGCATTTGAACGATTTTACAGGGAGACACAATTTTCGTTATTTCGACCCACTCAACTTATAATCTAAAAAGCAAGCTAAGAACATTCATGTGGCTCTCCCGAGGGCCCCAATCAAAATTTGAGGCAAATCGGTTCAGGGGTTCCTGAGTTATGGTCGGACAAACAAACATACAAACAGAACTTACAACTTATATATATTCCTGATGGAGTCAATATCATGATATTCTTTAGGATCCCAGGCTAAACGCTCATCTATCCATGAGGTCCTCAGCCACACGTTCATATCAAGATGCCCTGGTTAAGATTTAGTTATATCAAGATGTCCTGGTTGAGATTTAGTTATATCAAGATGTCCTGGTAGACATTTAGATATATCAAGTTGACCTGGTAGACATTTAGATGTATCAAGTTGACCTGGTAGATATTTAGTTATTCAAGTTGCCTTGTTAGACATTGAGTTATATCAAGATGAACTGGCAGACATTGAGTTATATTAAGTTGAACTGGTAGACATTTAGTTATATCAAGTTGCAATGGTAGACATTTATTTATATCAAGATGACCTGGTAGACATTTAGTTATATCAAGTT
>NW_019398127.1:0-22937 GCF_000591075.1 Eurytemora carolleeae
TAGCTATACAATATACATCTTGAACCATGGATAGGGAAGTGCTACAATTCTGTAGCTATACAATATACATCTTGAACCATGAATAGGGAAGTGCTACAATTCTGTAGCTATACAATATACAGCTTAAACCATGGATAGGGAAGTGCTACAATTCTGTAGTTATACCATATACATCTTGAACCATGGATAGGGAAGTACTACAATTCTATAGCTATACAATATACATCTTGAACTATGGATAGGGATGTGCTACAATTCTGTAGCTATACATTTTTCCTAGGATCAAGTTTGCAGAGTGGGAGAGTTCTGAACACCAGGGACCGAATTTAATTAATTGGAGAGGTCGCTGAACAACCTTCTACCGGTTCAAATCTTGAATCACTGATTCAAATCTTGAATCACTGATTCAAATCTTGAATCACAAATTAAAATCTTGAATCACCAATTCAAATCTTGAATCAGCAGCAATTCGAATCTTGAATCACCAATTCAAATCTTGAATCACCAATTCAAATCTTGAATAACCAATTCAAGTCTTGAGTCACCAATTCAAATCTTGAATCACCGATTCAAATCTTGAATCACCAATTCAAATCTTGTATCACCAATTCAAATCTTAAATGTTTCTATATGTTGCTATATCCATTTTTCAAAGGCTTTTCAAAAATATAATTTTAGATATGTAGCTTTAGTCACAAAAAAAGTTATGGGCTATTTTAGATTTTTTTTCCCCAAAGACCGGACTTTTTCCGCCCTGTTCCAAACATTATGCATTTAAAAAAAAAATTTGTTACAAAAATCATTTAAATTACTATTCATTAAAAGTCACAAAATTTCACAATGATAGTGTCAAAAATGAATGTGCTAGGACAAAAAAAACAGCCTGTTTAGGGTTAAATTTTAGATATATAGCTATCTACATATGATCCAAAAATGTCACAAAAAAGGTGTGGGCTATTTTAGATTTTTTTTCCAAAGACCGGACTTTTTCCGCCCGGTACCAAACCTTATGCATTTAAAAAAAAATTGTTACAAAAAATCCTTTAAATTACTATTCATTAAAAGTAACAAAATTTAACAATGATAGTGTAAAAAAAATGAGAGTGCTAGGACAAAAAAAACTACAAACGCCCCCCCCCCCCAGCCTGTTTAGGGTTAAATTTTAACTTTGAATCAGTGATTAAAATTAAAACCGGCAATAAAGAGCTCAGCGACTTAGCTCAAATTAATTAGATTCGGCCCCAGGTTGAGTTTAAAGAACGAATACTAGGACTCATCAAGGATAAACAAGAGCAGGTAATACGGTGGCAACCATAAAACTGTAAACAAGAGCAGGTAATACGGTGGCAACCATAAAACTGTAAACTTGGAAGACGACTCTTCAGCAATCTCATGTTTTTGTATAGTTGATGAAAAGCCAAACAACTTTTAACAAAAAGTTTACGACTTTTAGTCTCAAATTATGACTTTAAAAAGAACATACGACACAGCAATTATGCAGTGATAGAAGACCCATTTAACTGAAAAATTAATAAGTTACAACTAAGACCATTTACTTTAACAGTGTAAAAAGATCAAACAAATTCAATTACTGCTTTAGGTCGTCTTCCTATTACATCAGTTTTCTGAATCTTGAATTTAAACTTATCAAGTAAAATAGGTCTGTGCACTGTTGGTTTGATGTGCTTAAAATACTTTACGTATTTGACATTTTTGATGTACTTGACGTTCTTGATGTATTTGACATTCTTGATGTACTTGACGTTCTTGATGTGTTTGACGTTCTTGGTGTATTTGACGTTCTTGGTGTATTTGACGTTCTGGATGTATTTGACGTTCTTGGTGTATTTGACTTTCTTGGTGTATTTGACGTTCTTGGTGTATTTGACTTTCTTGGTGTATTTGACGTTCTTTGTGTAATGACGTTCTTGGTGTATTTGACGTTCTTGGTGTATTTGACGTTCTTTGTGTATTTGACGTTCTTGGTGTATTTGACGTTCTTTGTGTATTTGACGTTCTTGCAGTGTATTTGACGTTCTTGGTGTATTTGACGTTCTTGATGTATTTAACGTTCTTTGTGTAATGACGTTCTTGGTGTATTTGTCAGGCTGCTCTGCACTGGAATACAGAACGAGAGAGTCGAACTATAAACCTAAATCTGGAGGAATATATTCATAAACTTATACAAAAATATGATCAGGTAAAAAAAAATGATTTCGGAATATATTTATTTTTCAAATTTAGACAACCACTTCATGCAAATTATTTTTTGTAAAGGCATGCTCTAGAAAAGAAAAAAACAAAAATATTTTACATATTTTATATCTTTAAAAAGCAAAATAATCAAGCCGCACCGAAAGATATTCATTATGTGTACTGTCTTTGCACTAGCATTTCGTAATTATAAATATTTTGGTTTGAAATTACGAAAATCGAATTCTAGAGCTATTAAAATACAAAAAATTCAAATCTCTATTTTAAACAAAATGTTTTTCATCTCTGAAACGCTTTCTGTATAGTTCGTTACGAACAATGATTTTTGGGTTCTTTCCAACAATGAACATCTGTAAGCATCGAATGATAATTTAACCTGATGGAATTGTAAATATTTTAGCATATTTAATTTTATGAACCAAAGCTTTCAAAAATGTAAAATGTTTGTTTTTGCACATGTTTTGCTAAATAACTGGATTTCACAGTAGATATTTGGATTTTTGCAAATTCGCAATTATTTTTTAGAATAATGAGGTTAATATAATTTCAGGAAATGAATAGTTTGTATGAGAGGATAACACATATTGAAGAAGAATATCGGTAGGTTAATGGAATATTCATCACAAACTCAAATTTTCAAATTCCTGTATCTTTGCGACCAGAGGTTGTAAATTTAAGATTTTTCAAACTTAGATTATTCATTTTTACGAAAGTCATAGTTTAATATGTGAAATTTCAACCACATTCTATATGAAAGCTTTTCTAGTATGCAAAAGTTCAATTTATTAATATGTTAACAGAGGATCCATAAAACTGCGACATAGAAAGACGACATTAATTATGTTAATTTTAAGTTGTTTTAAAACAAAGTTGTATGCGTAGTTTGAAATTAAACTTTTTGAGTGAAATAAAATATACGGTGGATAATTTGGATGTTTTTGCAAAGTATTAATCAGTCTAACAGTCGTCTTCCTATTCCAAAGTTTTGTTTGTCCCACTGTTCATTGTAAATGTAGAAAGTGTTCTCGACCATAAAAGGGGGTATTGGCTGATACCAAATTGAATTTGATATCGATCGTTATAATTTTTTTTATGTATTGCTTGCGTATATAAGGAGAAAATGGTTAAAACCAAGAGCGTATAGGACCCGATACAAATCCACGGAATATTATCCAATTCGAAATCAGTCTTTAATACCCCCTTTCATTTTTCGCAAACACTATTTTAAGGACTGCAGACGAAGAACTGAATGTAGTTGAGGAAGAACTGGATATTCTAGAACAACAGAGGTTAAACACTTTTTTTGCAAAACTGAAAATATTGTCTATTTAGCAATTAACAGGACAATTCACTCTTTTATATTACAGAGGTCACCATATATATCAATACAGTGTCTGTCACTGAAATAGTACCTAACAATCCATTGGTTTACACTCTGAGCATTCTTTATTCTATAGCATTTCTGTACCGGATACTGTACTGAAATATATGTCACTCAGTCACCCTGTGTATTATAATTAATAATTATAATCAGCATTTTGATCAATTAACGTTTTTGCATAACGAGGTTGACTATACACGCATAACTTTCTAAGATTTAACAGTAAATTACAAAAAATCTCATTGAGAAGACGACATTTATGCCGCAGATTTATTATTAATTACTGTAGCATACACTATACATAGAATATATTGAATTCCCATTGCAATAATCGGGTATTAGTAGAAATAAAGTGTTGTTCACAAAGGATAAGACTACAGAGACGATTGTACGGAATTTATACTGTCTGTTTCCTAATATTCACAATTCCCTGCAACTGTTTTCTTTGCCAAATCATTTTTTGCAATTTGATTACTATAATTAAGGAAAAAATAGTTATTTCAACCTTGGGATCGTCGCATTTTAAGAGTTTTCGTCTTTACATTCTCATCCTTTGTGAGCAACCCTATAAGAGATCATTGTTACCCCCTTAAGATGTGCTTAATATTAAATCATATAATATTCTTAATATTATTAATATTAAATTTAGTAATAGTCATTTTCTGCAAATTTTGCTTTAATATTGGCCATTTTGTAAGAATTTTCTTAAATTTTATTGACACCTATTTTCTATTTTTAGTTTAACTTTATTCTTTATAATTGTTATCTTGGACTTGTTGCATTTGCTGTAACAAATCTGAATTGTTTGAAAAAATGAACCTGAGAGAAAAGTAGTTTAACTGCATGCAGCTATAGCTCAATATTCATTAAATACGACCTTAGAAAAAAAAGTTAACCGGGTCAACGATCAAGCAAATTAGCAAATTCAGTTTTCGAGAAAATGAAAAATTTCGGGGAAAATTTTGTTAAATATAAAAGAAAGTTTAAAGAACCTTAGCGAAAGTTTTGTTCGCTGAAAACCCTTCTCCCATGTGCTGCAGGAGGGTAGCTAACCCAATGCAGATTAAAATTTTTATTTCTACCAGAGCTTTCAAACATTATGATCTATACATTTAACATGTAAACCAAGAGAGGTTGTCAATTTAAAGTTTCTATTTGTTTACTGGCAATCTTGTAAGTTGGAATTAAAGGCGGAATTAGGAATCAAAATTTATTTAGAAAAGTAGTTTCATTGTTTTGATACATAACCGACCAGTGTTAATATATAAATTCCTACCTTGGTTAAAGTGTTATATTTATTTAGGGATGAGATACTTGAGGAAAGACGATTAAAAGAACTTAAAATTAGAGATGACAAAATTCAACAAATTCACGAGTAAGGATTATAAATTTAAAGATTTCCTTCACATTTGAACAGTGGCATGACCAGGAACACAATACACCGTGCTTTTTATACAATTAATTACTTCCCGGTATAAAATGTTCCTTGGTGATCTGAAAAACCTTCAATGATTGCGTTTAAATCGGATATGCCACTGTTAAAAGAAAATGTTGGTAAATTTAAAATGTTTTCGGTTATGTTTCGATATTGTTAGCAAAAAGCTGTGATGCATGCAATAATATGTCCTTTGCCTTGACTATCAAGTCGTCTCTCCTTTTAATGGGAAAGAATTTCTTAAAGGTCCTTTTTAAAAAAAATGGCTGATCACTCCCTTTTAGACGAAGAGCTGCAATGATAATCCAACGAGCTTGGCGACAACAAAAAGCTCTCCAGATGCAGTCTAGAAAGAAGAAGAATAAGAAGAAGAAATAAAAAAAAAATTGAGGAAAAATTTGTATTGTATTTGTTTTGCCAATAAATGTGGATTATCGAGTTTCTAAAATATCTAAGTTCGAACTAGGGTTTCCAGCAAAAAAAGATAAATTATCCTACATCTAATTCGATGTCGAACCAATTCCACGGGCAACGCCTTGTACTTCAGCTAGTTTGTAATAAAAAGAAAGATTGCAAAACGGCGGTGCAATGAATAAAGTAAATTAAATCAAACTTTATAATATAAAACAAAAAATGGTTTTTTACAACCTCCAAACTCAAGCCTTCGTGGCTTGGCATTTAAAAATAATTGTTTTACTCGCTATCCCTGACAGCGCCCATCCGATTAGGAAGAATGTGCATTATAAATAGATTTTCCATTCGGACTTCTGTCATGGTGGCTCTGGTTCACGCATACAATCTTCTTACAGTGCACTGAATGAACAGCAAACTATTTTTTCATGTGCTTTACTCTTGAGTTTAAGATTTGAAAAGTGTGAAACTCTAAGATCTAGGGTGGGGGGGGCACTGCCCCCTAACCCCCCCCCCCCTGTAAAAGCTCTTGTACATGTCAATAAATGAAGAGTGCAATGAGAGCTCTTTTGCGAAAATTCGTTTAAAGTTGAACTTAAATTATCCTACATCTAGTTGAACTTGAATTGTCCTACATCTAGTTGAAATTGAATTATCCTACATCTAGTTGAACTTGAATTATCCTACATCTAGTTGAACTTGAATTATCCTACATCTAGTTGAACTTGAATTATCCTACATCTAGTTAAAATTGAATTATCCTACATCTAGTTGAACTTGAATTATCCTACATCTAGTTGAACTTGAATTATCCTACATCTAGTTGAAATTGAATTATCCTACATCTAGTTGAACTTGCATTATCCTACATCTAGTTGAAATTGAATTATCCTACATCTAGTTCGATATATATAGTACATGTACAGTACAGTACAGTGTCCTATACATCTAGTTCGATGTCGAACCTCCTCTGAACGTCGGACACAGTCGTACAATTTAATTTTAAATGTTTTTAGAAAATTCAAAAACAGTGAAAACCATAAAACTGTGAAATTGGAGGACGCCATCCATTCCATCTTGTTAAAGTTTGATGTGGCTCTAATAAAAGGAATAGTTTTGCCAATAGCGTGAAAATAATCAAGTGGAATGGGATTGTGTACACAGAACAATTTCTGTGTTCCATGTTCATTGAACTATTTAAAACCATAACTTGAGCCTAACTCTCGTCTTCTTATTTCAAAATTGTGTTGGTCTCATTGTAATCAATGTTTTCATCGAACAATTAAAGCAAACTTTGAATTGTATGAATTTAATCCTAAAGTGCTTTTTCCAAATATATGAAACTTTAAGGTTTGAATAAATTGAATACTGAATATAAAATTGAGTTTTAATTGTTATCAAGCGCTGTTAAGATGTAATATCTTACTTTTATAAAAATATTTCTTACATAGTAATTCATTTCTTACATGCTCCCTTAATTATGCGATATAAAGCAATATTTATTAATACTTATTTTAACTCAAACTCTTAACTAAATGAATATAGAAAAAATATGCCAGTTTAAGAAAGTTTTAGATAGATATTTGTAATCATCCAGAACAAAAAGTTTTATCAAAATTAAACTTTTTTAGGTTTATTGGACGTTTTCAAAAAAATGCAAAAAAAATCATTTCTGACACCCCTAGGCTTAGTACGTCAATATAATTCACCAAAACCATACTGCAGTCCTTCAATTATCATACAGGGAAATTTTCATCTTTCTAAACACCCCAACGAAAGATTTGACAGGTTCTTTTATAAAAAATTAAAAAATTTTCGACATAGTGTCATAAGACTATATAAAGTGGTATATACAACTTTAAACATTTCTTACATATATTTTGAGAAGAAAATTTGAATTTCATTTCATTTCATCTTTTATAATCTTTGATTTAAGCAATACCTTTTTTGAAGTTCAAATTAAATCTAGACAATGTCTCATGTCTGCATGCAGAGGCTCATGGCGTCCGGGGGTTCCCTCTATCGGTGGGAGGTTCTCATAGACTAATGCCAGAGCAGACATCAACTACGTTCTTTACAAGTATATATTGATTTCGGATGAAAGGGACTGTAGACGTATTTTGAGTGGCTCTCTGTTTATAGAGTGATAAGTCTCATTCATGACGGTACCCCTAAAACCTTTGTTAGATCAAGTATGAATTGAAAACTTTTCAAGTTGGAAAACTACTAAATGTTTCACATTATTGATAAGATATTGTGAATCAGACATGGTCTTTTTTTAAATTGAGGGACAGGTTCACTCAAAAGCTATGCGATTTTGCAATGTATTCCGGAGAAATATTTAATCCTGAAACTCATTCTTTCCAACTCCTAATCCTTTGGAACCTGATGGTTTAAACTTTTATATTTGCTCTTAAAAGGTTTATAGTTTGATATATCAAACATCAC
The DNA here is from genome assembly GCF_000591075.1 of Eurytemora carolleeae. Lineage (NCBI taxonomy): Eukaryota > Metazoa > Arthropoda > Copepoda > Calanoida > Temoridae > Eurytemora > Eurytemora carolleeae. The sequence goes on from NW_019398127.1 coordinate 7,890, forward strand.
TTTCACGTGGCCTGGATATAGAGATTAGACAAATAGTATTTGTTCCAAATGAATTAAGCTCCTTTAGTTCAGTTCTTAATAAAGTTACACAATTAATAAGAAATTTCTATTCCCATTGAATTAGTCATCCATCTAAAGAAAGTCATAAACATTTTAAAACGGCATCTTAGGCTTTAATTTGATAATATATGTTTGAGTTACTTTTTCTTCCTTGTGAAGCATAAACCAGAGTTTTCAGTGTTTAAAGAATCTCATGACAATATTTTTGTGTTTTGTAAACAGCTTTAAAAATTGTGCTAAACATTTTCATGACCGATCCGACTTTGAAGTGTCGCAGCTTCTTAGCCTTTAAATCCATTTTGATAAATCACAAGTACTTATATTTACTTTTTGACTTAAAAAATGTGTAACCTCCTAATTTCAATCAAAGTTTGTCACAAAAAAATGAGTGCAGTCGCAGGTTACCATGTTTCACTTTCAGAAAAAATTGCAATTGCTCGGTATTTTTTCAGGTTTAGAGACAAGTCCCTGAGTGCAAAAATCAGTTTTATGAAACCCTTCAAAATTGGACAAAAAATTGAAGAAGAAAAAACTTCACATTTCGTGTATTTGAAATAAAAGATACTTGTGAGGTGAGACCCCCAGCAAGTATTTTTTTATTCTGAATTATTGTTTTTCTAATTTTTTAAAATTATTATTTGACATAATAAAGATCCGACCTTGAAATAACCCATTTATATGAATCAAACACAAAATTTTTGCATTTGAAAATTGGAGGAAGAAGATGAATGAAATTCCTATTAAAAATAACAAGTATTTATAGGATATATAGGATATGGCATGATAAAAGGATCCTAAAAGAGTTAACTCTTTTTTTAAATTTTAAGCATAAACTTAATTTTTTTTTATAAATTCGATTTTTTTATTAGATTATAGTTAAAACTTTCAGAAACCAAGCTGAAATTGTAATCTCATTTTTGTTTGTTTTATGTTGACTGTGAATTATTCAGTAAAAAGTTTCATGTAAACTTCATTGTGAAGGTGGGAATATAACAATGGTTTTAAAAACTAGATCTAAATGAAAATTGATTTATTTATTAAAAAACATAGTTTAACCTTACGCTTCAAATTGTGAATTTTTAAAAATTCTTTTTTTCATCAATATATTCAATAATTAATACGACCAACCAGTGGCGGCCATAAGGGGGGTTATTGGGGTTATTTACCCCACCCCCCCTACAGAATCCTTATGTCCGCCCCTGGACCAAACATGGAACTAGGGCTGGTTTTAAATCGTTCCATTAAGTTCCAGAACGAGGGCTTTCAGCTAAATCGTTCCGTTCTTGTTCCTCCTTTTTTTTTATCGTTCCGTTCTCGTTCCGTTCCGTCCCTTTCTGTTCCGTTCTGAGTAGAAGAAAGGTTTTCCCGTTCCGTTCCGTTCTAAGTTGAAAAACGGTTGCATCCCTCTTGTTCTGTTCTTAATCAAGAACGTTTCCATTCCCCGTTCCGTTCTTAGAAACGAACAATTCCATCCAAGACAAAAGTTTTATAGAATGCGTTAACAATTTTAATCGTTCTTTTCAAGCAATTTCCGTTCTGTTCCGTTCCGTTCTTTTACTAATCATTCCAATATTTTTTAGAACGCGTTCTGTTTGTTTTTTTAGAACGATGGGATCGTTCTTGATCGTTCCGTTCGTTCTCTTGAAAGAACTAACATTCCACCAGGAACGCGTCCAGCCCTACATGGAACAAAAACTTGCAAAAGCATTTTTTTTACAAATATCAAAATGTGACTGTTATTTATTGATTTAAATTATTTAATCTTTATTAATAACGATTTAATATAGGGGTGCCACAGCAAGTTGTTTATTTTGATCCAGCGCTGCTAATATGTTTAAATATCTGATTGTAGGTTCTACGTGGCCGTTTTGGGGAATCATCTTCCTCCGTAGTCTTCTCGATTTTTGTTGACGCTAAAAAAGAGAAATCAAAGCTTTATAAATAGAAATTCTGCAAAAATACACAAAAAAGTTGTTTGAGAGTATATTTTCAAATAGGTTTAAATAACAACCATGACTAAAAATTATTTATAATATAGCTTGAAAATTATATTTGAAGAAAAATTATACTGTAGAATGATAAAATGAGTTTATCTCATGTCAAAAGTTCCAAAATCTGTCTGCATACCCTGATCTCGGAGTTTATCCGAGTCTACTGTGCCCCTTGTTGTTCTGAGCGCACCCTCCTCGTCGTCTTCATTCTCTTTCTCCGCGCACGGGTCACAGCAGCACATGTTGCAACAAAGACGACCAAACCTGTGGAAATCAATTAATTAACAACATATTTGTTGTTTATATTTGGAATCAAAAGTGCACTTAATTGGAATGACGGACGTTATTTAATGTGATTTCTGATCAACAAATAATGATAATATTGTAGTTTATTATTCAAGACACCCAACATTAAATGAACATCAACTTGACATCTTTTTAGAGTGTAGTAACATCATTTTGACATCACAAAATTTTGCAAAAAAATAATTTGATGTCCACTGTCCAACTGTCGATCCTTGTTTTTGCTTAAAAATCCACAAGTCTTTCGATAAATAATCCTTAAATGGAAATTTTAGTTAAAAAAAAGTTAAAGCAAGAATAATTTCATAACCATTATTTGCATAAAGATTGAAAAGGAGATGTTGGCTGCTGAATCAGAAATAACTATGAATTTGCATTCATAAAGTACATCAACATTGACTGGCCTATATAATCAGATCGAGGAAAAAATTTAAAATTCTTTTTTCGACAACTTTTCCAAAAAGACAATTATATGACAAAATTTTCTTCTTACCATAACCGTACGTTAACGCACAATTATTTCTTCAAATAGGTAAATAAAAGGAAGTAAAATTTGTTTGTGATCTTACACTAGAAATATGAGAATGAGAAGAGCCAGCACAAATCCAGTAAATATTGAGACTATGCTCAGGTTATACAGATGGATGTTGCAGTCAAATACCTCGTCCTAAACATATATATATTAGATTTCATCCTAAAAGTAGTTGTATATCAAAAAGCACTAATAACACACTAAAAGTTACGAATGTATCGAAGAAATATATGCTTAGTAATTTGAAGGGAAGACAACATTTAAAAAGAAATCACTTTTCTTGCGTTTTAACCAAAGACAATAGAATATATATATATAAATTCTATTCTCTATGGTTTTAACCCCTTGAAAAAAAAATTTAGAATGATATGCGCATTTAATCAAGTATTTGTTTTAATATTGGTTTTGATGTCTAATATTTTTTGTTAATATGGTTTAACCCTAAACAACCTGTGGGAGGGTGGCGTTTGGCGCCCCCCCCCCTTGTAGTATTTTGTCACTATCACCGTGAAATTGTGTGACTTTCAACGAATAGTAATTTAAAGGATTTTTGGTTAAAAAATATTTTTTTTTATTTATAGAGTAGATTCAGACCCCCAGCCTTTATAGGGTTAAACACTGGGGACCCGACAGTGGTATTCATAAAAGTTTCCGCACTTTTTCAAGTAGAATTAACAACCCGCGAAAAAACAACATATTTTTCCAGAATAATGGAACAATGCATTAATAGATATTTTACTCACTCTAACTAAATGATTAAAAAGAACCCCAAAAAAAGTGCATGAGAAGTAATAATAAAATAAAATATTTCACGAGGACAGTCCACAACTCATCTGATCTACTGGCGCCTGAACCTATGCATATAAATCACAACAATTATCACCTGATCTACTGGACCTTTAGATACGAATGACGAAAAATCACCTGATCTACTGGTTCCTGGCCCGACAAATCTTCAATTCCCTTCGTAATTTTGTCTCCTACATCCCCTAATCCCTGAAATAAACACTTGTGTTCGTCAAGTTTATATATATCTGACATTGACGACATACAAAGTTTGATTCCAAAAATTCATAAAGTTGTTTAAGTTGTTCCTTCGAAATAACATTTATCTTGTAAGTTCTTATTTGAAATGTTTCATTAAAAAACATGTAAAATCTGTGTAAAAAAAAGCTCGTGTTAACACTATCTAAGAGGAATAATACCAAAAATTAAAGCACATGGGTTTGTTTACAATTCTCCCTGAAACTGTAGTGCACTTTCAATGTGCACACAGTTTTGGCGGATTCGTTATTTTACCTGCTCAATTCTGTAGAATGGATTGTTTGGAATATTGTTGAGAACGTAAACCAATCCAACCAGAGACCAAACTGAAAAGAAAAACGTGTGTATAGTAGTACTTTCAACCTCCTTGCAAAGAAGGGAATGTCAGATTTACAACGGTACCCCTTCAACCTTTGACTAATCATCGAGGAAAGAGAACTCCGTTTATTTATCTCTAAATTATTGTTCAAATTGCCGAGACTCTATAGTATGCGTGTAGGTTTAAAGGGTACTGTTAGGAATCTGACACGCTAAAAAATGGAGGTTCACTTGAGGGGTTTTAAAAATCGTGTAGTGAGGGGAAGGGGAGTTAAGAAATCGTGTGTTGAGGGGGAGGATGGTCTATGAGAAATCGTGCGGTATTGGGGAGGAGTGCATAGAAATCGTGTTGTTAAAGGGAGGGGACTTGTTGCGACGGTTACGAGAATAATGTCGAATATTATGAGAAATGAAAACTCTACAATTCTTCCTCCGACCCTCAAATATTTATTAAGTTAAAATGTATTTGTGATTATATTGTAATATATTTTTTAATAAATAATAATAATAACCAATATTGATATAACAGGGCTTATCTTAGGTTAAACAATATTGAAATGTATTTACGTAATATATGCATTTTTATTCATACGTTTAGTTAACTTTATCTTCAGATGGTTTGAATATTAATAATCTATTAATAGTAGATAAGCAATACAAAATACGCACAAAATAACAAAGGAATTCAGTCTTTGACACAAGCTTAAATTGTTTAATCCATATATCCTTGCAACCTGATGGTAATAATCCTTTGATATTTAACTTTAGACTATTCGACCTTATAGAACTCAAGTTTTAAAATATCAAAGGTGTAATACATTAGGACGTATCAATATACAGGGATTAGAAAAAAAGAGTTTGAGACAAAGACTTAAATTCCTTTTACCAAATAAAACATATCTGCAATTTAATCGGTTATTTTTTTTTACTTATTTTAAGTTTAAAAAGAAATGCGTAATAATTACTGAATGTACTATTTGAAAGGATATGTTATAATTAAAAAAAACATAAAATCTTACTTGCAGCAGTCTTGATTCCTTGTACAATCCTCACAGCAAGTACAAAGCTAAACAATCAAGGACATTAAATACTTTTAAATAATTTTTTTTCGTGTTTTAAATTTGTTGCTTTTATTTTATTTCAGTGTATAACATGATTTATGAATGATGATATCTTTGAAAAAAATATATATTTGAAGACGACTTTTAAAAACCAAGGCAAGTAATACTTTTTATCTATTTTAAAGGAATTGTAAGCGTAATTTCAACTGACCCTCCATGGAAGTTTAGCAATGTCCGATTCAGAATGGTACCGTTGTCACCCTTTTCTGATTAATATTATGTACGTTCTTGTCGTTTTTCTAGGTTGAAAGTGGAAACCTAAAAAATCATACTTGAAAGCTTTTAAAATTACCAATTATGAATCATGCATTGCCATCTTTTAATGGAGGGTAACTTGAAATTGCGCTTTTATATTCTCTTTGAGAATGCTTTTATATATACGTTTAATTTGAAATGCAAGGTCGTCTTTCTTATGTTTAAAATGTGTAATATACCCGTTCTAGTATAGTTCGAGCAACAATACAACCAACCAGCACAGCTCCACCTGAAATGGTTTTTAAAAGGTTTTTCTTTTTCTTAATCTACATTACATATAAACTTTGCATGTCTATCTTTCTGTTTGTTTGTGTTAATAAACGTCAAAACGGCTGAACCAATCGGGCCCAAATTTTGTGTTGGACCTTACATGATCCTAGGGAAGGTTTAAGGATTTAAAAAAAGTTGTCTTCGAAAAATTTTGATTCCCATAAAATTTAAAAATTCACAAGACGAAATTGGTAATGCGCAATTTTTTTGTTTCATCGAAGAGAAACTTCTGAAAGATTGAGCAACAACTAAAATTTGAAAAAGAATATTGGCGCGAAGCACCCTTGCTTGTATCCAATAAACATTAAAGTCTAAATTGACTGATCGGTCCTTATTTCTTATGGCGAAACGAATTTAAAAAGAAGACTACTTTCCAAAATGTTGATTAAAAATGTGGGAATCCACCTTAAAGAAAATCCGCAAAATTTGTAATTGTTGTTTTTGCTTCAATATTTAAGCGAAAGGTAAGGAGATAAATATTTTAAATAGTAAAAGAGAGGTGCGAAGCGCACAGTTTTAAAGCATTACCAATTAGAACGTAGAGAGGTAGACGATCAGCTGACAAGCATCCATTTTCTATCCCATCCTGTGATATCAGACAAAACCATGTATTTAGATGATAAAATATATTATTAATGTTCATTAGAAATTCAAATGTCCATTGAGTAAAATAAGTAAACGACACTTTAAAAGAGATTCTTGGAAAAATATTATTATTTTGCTATATATCAAAGTCGTAAATATGTTGAATCAATATATCTTGAAGACCTGAATTTTCAATTGTAAGGAGAGATGAGCTGTAAAACTGTGGAAGTTTCAATAAAGTTTATTTTTATTTTTACAAACTTTAAGTTTAAAAATTAGAGGGATATATTAAAAAACATTCATACCCTAAACCAATATTTATTTGAGAATTTAAATTTAATTTCTGTGAACATGAAATATAAATTAAAAAAATCAAAACATAAAAAAATCTGAACTTATAAGTAGAAGAAGGTTCGACACACTTTGAAACGGTTTACAGCATCACATCAAGAATATAATTTACAAAGACGATGTCAAAGTCTATTCCCATGTTTGCACCATAAATATTTGGATTGTGCCTGGGGTAGGTTGAGAGCTCCAAAAATGATCATCACGGTACCCAGAATCAGAAGAGGAAGTTTGAAGACGACCTCCAGTAATATTATAGTTTTATGCTTTAGCGTCATCTAGAAAACAATTGGATTAAAAAGGGAGAGGGGGCAGATATAATGGAAAAAAAATCGAAATTGTGATTTTAAATTAACCCTCTATTAGGAAAGCGGAAAATCCGATTCACAACTGTACCCTTTACTCATTTTCCGATCATGGATGATCCATGTTACCCACATAAAAGTTAAGTCTATGAAGACGACTTGACACTCTTGAAATATGACGATCTCAAGGTTAATTTAAGTTTTGCTGTAAATGTAGTCTTTTCATGATTTGGAAGAGAAAGAAACAATAAGTTTACCGTTGCATGTAATCACACATATAAGGAAAAAAGCAGCATAGATTATTTAAGTCATCTCATTCTTTGCGGATAACCCGCTATTTCCTTGTCTTCAATACAGAACATATTTCAAAGTGTGGTTTGTGTTGCGGATTAATGCATGCTGCAGAGATAACAACGGAAATAGTCAGAGTTCGTTTTAATATAAAAAAGACAATATTTTTCAGTTTTTGTTTTCAGATGAAGGTACCATTATTAAAGGCAACGCTGAAAACCTGAAAAAAACGTTACTTGAATTAAAAGGTCATGTAAGACCAAATGTATTCTACATGTCTTCAAAGAGACCTGAGGCCGAATTTAATGAATTTGAGCCGCGGCTCAAATATAGTTGGTTCCACTTAAAATTGTATTCAGTGTTTCAAGATTTAAGCCGGCGATCAATTGAAACCGGTTTTTTGTGGATTTAAGACGCGGCTCAAATTCATTAAATTCGGGCTCTGTTTCCATAAATCTTTACTGAGATATTTTTCTAGGATTAATCATCACACGATCCATGCAGCAATGAATAATGCGAATCATTTTTTTAAACTGGCTCAACCTTTAAAGAGTCATCATAGCACCTTCACTTTAAACTAAACAGGAGGCAAAGGTCAAATTCAAATTCTGTTGCTCCTCTTGTTCAGATTTCACGCAAAAATGAAAGAAAAGCAAAGGAATTGAGTTTTTGCTACAAACTCAAATTTTAAAATCACTATATCTTGGCAACCTGATGGTGTGAACCTTTGATATTTCAAACTTAGATTTTTTAATCTTAAAGAATTTAATTATCTAAGGTCTACGACATTGGGTTAGAAAGATATTGGGATTGGAAAATAAAAGATTGTGGCAAAAACTCAATTCCTTTATTTGCTAACATATTATAAATACAAAACATATTGTTTTTCTCAATACCTCTTCTATAAAAAGCGTTATGATAAAAAGCATATAAGATATCATTTTTATGTGTATTTTACTTTAATTTGACGTGCCTTATATTAACCTTACAAAATCACTTATATATGTTGATTATAGGTTATTTCTAACTTAAGTTTAAAAAATGCAAATCCTAATATATTTTTGCGTGAAAGCCACACAACTTATAAATAAACTGGATTAGAATGTATTATCTTACCTTGATTAAAGCTTCTATAGATTCTTCTAACCTTAGTTTATAAGTTACAACTGTTGCAAAAGAAAACTAGGGGATAGTGCACCAATGTTTGTTTTTGAAAAAAAATCATAAATTAGTAAATGAAATACTATTTATACTAAATTTTGTTATCTGTAATTGAAACAATTACATCTAACAATAATTATTTCAAAACAAATCACTAAACTATTTTCTAAATGTTTAAAGTTTTCAGCAACCTTACTTCGGAGTAAAGATTATATCCAACCTTACTCCGGACTAGATATTACATCCAACCTTACTCCGGAGTAAATATATTACATCAAACCTAACTCCGGAGTAAATATTACATCAAACCTTACTCCGGAGTAAATATTACATCCAACCTTACTCTGGAGTAAATATTACATCCAACCTTACTCCGGAGTAAATATTACATCCAACCTTACTCCAGAGTAAACTAATTCATGTCCCTAGAATTTCTAAACCAACTTTTCTAGGCCAGCTCATAACAAAAAATTTAACTTTAAACTTAAGTGGTTAGGGTGATAGGGAGGTTTTTAAAAAAAGTATTAACATGTGACCAGGTGCGTAAGAGAGCATTTGTGCCCCCCCCCCCTCCCCTTGGCAACATTGTGCCTTCCCTTAAAACCCCTTTTTGAAAAAATGTATACCTTTTTTAAATAGGTAAACTGTTCTAATTCTAATTCATGAATTAGAATTGATATTATGTCTGCAGTCACTTTAAACCTCTTCATTAAATCTATATTTATTTAACTGCTTTGTAGCCCCCCCCCCCATAGGTGCCTCCCTTCAGGGGGGGTGGCACGCGCAGGATCCCCTGCATGTGACCCATAATATTAGATCCATTTTTCAAGGGCTTTTCAAATAAACATGTTGTGTGTCGGTAGATTAATTTATTAAAAAGTTATGATGGACTGTTTTTATTTTTTGACGTAAAATTGTAAAATTTCTTAACAATATGCAGTTAAAAAGTAAAGAATTTTGACCAAATTTCTCCTCATAGACTTTTTATTTCTAATTGCAGCTCTGTATCCATTAAAACTATTTACAAACTAATCTGCAAAAATTATCGAAAAAAATGTCACATGTATGCATTCTTTATTTTCCAACTCTCTTTCTCTCTTTAAATTAAAAAATCATGAAATTCTATCGATCGATTACTCTATATACTCTACATACTGATCGATTACTCTATATACAAGATGTCCGAGTTGTCTACATCTGAGGGGAAATTATGATAAAAACTTGAACTCTACAGCTGTCTTTCTCTATTAATTAGTCTTTAAAAAACAATCTAGATTGAAACTATTTCTCTGATGTGAATCCATGTTTAAGCACTGTGCAGTGCGCATTATCAAGAAAACCAAGGAATATCAGTGGGATTCCTAGTCCGCGAATAACGGGTAGTCCCGAATCAAGGTGGAGACTGGAGGTAGTGTAGGGGATCGGGGGGGGGGGGCGTTAATTCTTTTTAAAATAAATCAAAGCCTGGATAAGCATCGTTTTCTGGTCATTTCAAGTTTCCCTGATAACTAAATTATTTTACAATTATATGAAAAAATAAATAGAACACTGTGTGATTGGAAATATATATTTAACAATTTCTGATTTTTAAGTTACGTATAAAAAAGAACATATGTTCTTCAGATTAAATGTTTTAGGTTCATTTCATATTCTGATCTTTAGTATATAAGTTCACATTTGGTCAAATCTTAATCATAATAAAACAGAAGATCTTCTCCTGTCAGAACTCAAATTTTATGATGAATGGGGGGGGGGGGGATATGGTCTCTACCCCCTTTTTCGGTTTTTGTAAATACAAATCCCAATAAATGAATTATGAAAAGAAGAATAATTATAATATTAATTTTAAAGTATTTAAAAATTATTCTGAACTCTATTCCGATTGGGCTTTTTTGTCTATTATAAAGAAAGAAAATATATACCTCTATCTTTAATGGTTTTTGGGTTCAAGGGAGGATTCTAAAAAATTCAAAAAGGACGTCAGAAAAAAATGTTCAAAAGTAAATTTCCGAAAAAAAATATTATTTCGTATCTTGCTTTTTTGCAAAATTTTGTAATCTTTAAAATATCGTGAAAAGAAAACAAAATATTATTTCGGAAAATTGCAAAATTTTGGGCAAAAATATTTTTTCGCGAAATGATTTTCCTATTTTGCTGGAAACCCTAGTATCTTTCTTTTTTAAAATATTTAAGATATTTTGAATTTAAAGAAGGTCTTCATGAATATGAAATGTGTTTGCGTAATATTTGTAGGCTATGTTTGTCTTGTGAGTTGTGTTGTGACATTATCCAATCTAGCTGAAGTGCCCGGCGTTGCACGTGGAAGTTTTAAAAATCGATTAAAAATAAACAAATTTAGATTTCTGAAGAAAAAAAAATAACATAAAATAATCGATTTTTGGAAAAAATTTGATTTCAAAAAAATATCAAACTTACTTTTTAAGTTGAATGTTATCACCGGGTTCCCTCAAAAAATGTCAGCCCATTCGTTCCAGCTATCTGGCCAGCTGTAGCTAACATACAAACAAATAATTCAAGATTTTAGAATACTAAAACAATTTTCAAGATTTTAGAACAATGAAATCAATTTTCAAGATTTCAGAACAATGAAAATAATTTTCAAGATATTAGATCAATAAAAACAATTTTCAAGATTTTAGAACAATGAAAACAATCTTCAAGATTTTAGAATACTAAAACAATTTTCAAGATTTTAGAACAATGAAATCGATTTTCAAGATTTCAGAACAATGAAAACAATTTTCAAGATTTTAAAACAATGAAAACAATTTTCAAGATTTTAGAATAATGAAAACAATCTTCAAGATTTTAGAATAATAAAACAATTATCAAGATTTTAGAACAATGAAATAAATTTTCAAGATTTCAGAACAATGAAAACAATTTTCAAGATTTTAGAACAATGAAAAAAATGTTCAAGATTTTAGAACAATGAAATCAATTTTCAAGATTTCAGAACAATAACAACAATTTTCAAGATTTCAGAACAATGAAAACAATTTTCAAGATTTTAGAACAATGAAAACAATTTTCAAGATTTTAGAACAATGAAACCAATTTTCAAGATTTTAGAACAATGAAAACAATTTTCAAGATTTCAGAACAATGAAATCAATTTTCAAGATAAATGAACACGATATCCATCCCTAGTTTTTCTCTGGAAACTTAAATACAGGGTTCATCGTTTTTAAAAATGATCGAAAAAAAATAGTTTTTTGTTTCGTTCATTTTTTTTTCTAAAAACGAGCCTCAATCGTTTAAAAAAAATTGTTTTTGAAAACGAACCAATATTTTTGATATTTCAAAAAACGAAAAATGATCTTTTTTAAAACAAAAAAACGATCATTTTTCAAACGTTCAAAGATCGTTTAAAAAAATAATTCTGTTAATATATCTTTGTACGTCGAAATATTCTAATTAAAACAGAATTTTTGTCGACACAAAGGTATAAAAGAAAATTGGCTACCATCTGATGTTGCAGAAATTGACTCTGTAAGTGATCGAGAAAAGTAATTTGTTTATTTTTCTTATAAAATGTGAGTTTAGGTTATAAGTAGTAATTAACCATGTTTTTAGTTTTTATTTGTGAAATCTTACCACCCTAGCCCAAAGATGCTCTTGTTGTGAAATATGACAATTATAAAATCTCTCCCTTCATACAATTCCCCACACCCCTAACACACTCTATTACCCCCCCCCCCTCTCCTTCTACTCAAATACTCTCCTCCCTCCTAAAATCTCTCCCTTCATAAAATTCCCCACACCCCTAACACACTCTATTACCCCCCCCCTTCTCCTTTTTTTTTTAAAGGATTGACTAGTTCGCCTTTGTGAGGAACTGGGTGCTGGCTGGCATAGAAGGGCAGGGTATGCTCCTGATTTTTTAACGATCGATTCTTTATTAGAGATGGGCGCATTTGGCTTTTTTAATTTAGTTTGTTCATTGTTCATGAATAACCCATTTTGTTCGTATTTTTTCAATACTCCAATAAAAATTGGTTTTGTTTGTTCTCAAAAATTGTCGTTCATTAATTAAATCTATTTTGTTCGTTATCTCACCGAACAATCCTTCTGTAAACCCGTTTATTCAGTAAAATCGTTCATTTAGTAAATTCGTTCATTCAATGAAATCGTTCTTTCAGTAAAAAAACTGTTGTTTTCAAAAAGTTGTTTGTAAAAATCGTTTATTTAGTAAAAAAATATTGTTTTTCTTAACACAAAATTTGTTTGTTCAGTAAAAAAACAGTGTTTTCTTTCATGCTTGTTTGAACAAACAAATATAACTTGTTCATGAACGATCAAGTTCATGAACAATTTTAAAACGTTTGTTTTTCATTTCTATGAACAATCCAAGACATTTACCCATGGTTCATTATGTTTCTGAAGGACACCATCGTTTACAAAAATTTGGTTGGTTGACATAAAAGATGCCAATCGTTATAGCTGGATCACTTGTTCCACGTTTGTTACTTGCAAAATTGTTTTTTTATCTGTTTTTAAAATTAATTTTTAAAATTTTTTATGAATTATACACCAACTTAAGCTTAATATTCACGTCGTTAACAATGGTCGATTGTCAAACATAATTGATCTTTATGCTATAATGACAGGATTTAAAGCCTGTTTAGTAGGTTTAGAGGCAGGGATCATGCCGACAGGCCCAACGAAAATGTATTGAATTTTCTTTTAAAAAAACAAAATCCTAATATTTTTCCTAAAATTTATTTTCCTGCATATTAAACAGTAAACTCTTGTAACAAGGTATGTTTGAATGTTCAAGTTGTGTCTCTTATTTTCCCATTTTGCAAACTTTAAACTGTTTAATTTCAAATTCACAGAGGGATATCTATCAACATATACAGAAACACGAAAATAAGCGAAAAAAAGTGATTAAATTTAATTTACACAAAAAATTCAATTGGCATTTTATCTTCTACTAGAAGGTTTTAGTGGCAGGGAATCATGAATATAAATAAATAAATATTATAGATTCCGTATAGTCGGCGCTGAAGTCCCAATCTTTGAGGGTAAGGCCCTGTATATTCAAAATGATTAAAGGGTCAGGAAACCTATTAATGCCGTCTTTCGGGGGTAACCTAGAATTGGTAAAATTGTCATCAATAGAAAAAGGGTGATCTTGAAAATTTTGAAATTTTGAAAATACATGTTCAACCACTAATTTTAGAGAGTAACACCTCTTTTCCGAACTTGGCTAATTGTAGGAAAGCAGAAAGGCAGGAAGGCAGGAAGGCAGGAAGGCAGGAAGGCAGGAAGATGCAGGAAGGTATGAATTGAGGAGGGGGGGACGAATATTCTTGTGACGCCCCTTAATGCAATATATGAAACGTACTATTGTACAGTACAACTACATTACTGGATTTGAAAGTGTATTCTGTAAACAATAGCAGTACATTGTATACCCTGTCTGTCTCAGTCTTGAAATTAAGTTGGCGAAGTTGCCCTGAGATATCTCCAAGTAAAACTAAAAAGAAAATTACATCATATAAAATGTAAAACGTATTGTTTTTGAATGATAATCAGGAAAACCGTTTTTACGTACAGATAAGTTTGTATTAGGATCAGGGGCGGCTTATGATATTTTTCAGGGAGGTGAGGGAGGTGGAATAATTAAATTATTGCGCGCGAAGCGCTTCAAAAAATGTGATCCCCCCCTGGAATTTGCTAACAGGTCATTTTTATGTCAACCTGAGCAGGGGTTGGGGGTTGGAATGAGTTTAAAAAAATTATAAATTTTGAGAGAAAAAGTAGTGCAGCAGGCAAACATTTTTTGTTAAATCTATACTTAAAATTTAAGGGCTAGAGAGTGCCTGCTCTCTCTTATTCCGCTTCTAATTTTTCCAGGGGGGGACGTCCCCCAATTTTCTAGGGAGGGAGACATTCGCCCCCAATTTTCCAGGAGGAGGGGGGTGTCCCCCTACCCCCCCCCCCCATTTGCCGACTCTGACCTGCAGGATCAATGAAATCACAATCTCAGATTATTCAGAACTTAGAAAGTGAAAACTATAATTTCCTAAAGAGAATTGGGCCTGAACAAGGCTAAACCCCTTGAATATTAAGTAAAATGTTTTGCCCTTGACAAATTCTTGTTTACGCCCCTGTCTCATGACTTAATACAAGCTAATACTGCATAGTTTTACTTTGTGTTAATGAATGGAAATCATTTTTTTCGGATTTATTTGAAGGCAACTCAATTTTGTTCAGGTCTACAGATCGGAAACTGTAAATTTTTCGGTTCACTGAATGAAACCCAACTTTCTATAGCTAAAAAAACGGAAACTGAATTTGTCCAGGAAACTGGCCCCTTCCACCCTATATGGCTTAAATTAGTTTAATTCATTTACAGAATACATATTTCTAAATTTATGTGCACATGGAATTTTAACCGCAAAACTTAATATATTTGATTCATGCTTGGAATTCAT